>NC_042992.1:37704672-37903696 GCF_901001165.1 Salmo trutta
CACTTGTGATTTCATCAAAGTTAAATATTTATAGTAATTTAATTTGAATTTCGCGCTCTGCAATTTCACCGGATGTTGGCCAGATGGGACACAAGCGTCCCAATGATTTTTCTTCCACATGATGCCAGCTATTTTGTGCACCAGTCCCTCCTGCAGCAAAGCACCCCCACAACATGATGCTGCCAACCCATGCTTCACGGTTGGGATGGTGTTCTTTGGCTTGCAAGCCTCCCCTTTTTCCTTTAAACATAACGATGGTCATTACGGCCAGTTCTATTTGTGTTTCATCAGACCAGAGGACATTTCTCCAAAAGGCACAATCTTAGTCCCCATGTGCAGTTGCAAACCGTAGTCTGGCTTTTTTATGGTGGTTTTGGAGCAGTGGCTTCTTCCTTGCTGAGCAGCTTTTCAGTGTATGTCGAAATAGGACTCGTTTTACTGTGGATATAGATACTTTTGTACCCGTTTCCTCCAGCATTTTCACAAGGTCCTTTGCTGTTCTGGGATTGATTTGCACTTTTCACACCAAAGTACGTTCATCTCTAGGAGACAGAGCGCATCTCCTTCCTGAGCGGTATGACGGCTGCGTGGTCCCATGGTGTATATACTTGCGTACCCTTGTTTGTACAGATGAATGTGGTGCCTTCAGGCGTTTGGAAATTGCTCCCAAGGATGAACCAGACTTGGAGGTCAACATCTTTTTTCTGAGGTCTTGGCTGATTTCCCCATGTCAAGCAGAGGCACTGAGTTTGAAGGTAGGCCTTGAAATACATCCACATGTACACCTCCAATTGACTCAAATTATGTCAATTAGCCTATCATCAGAAGCTTCTAAAGCCATGACATCATTTTCTGGAATTTTCAAAGCTGTTTAAAGGCACAGTCAACTTAGTGCATGTAAACTTCTGACCCACTGGAATTGTGATACATTGACTGAAAAGTGAAAATCAGTCAGAACAATTGTTGGAAAAATGACTTGTGTCATGCAAAGTAGATGTCCTAGCCGACTTGCCAAAACTATAGTTCGTTAACAAGAACTTTGTGGAGTGGTTGAAAAACGAGTTAATGACTCCAACCTAAGTGTATGTAAACTTCCGACGTCAACTGTACATACACCAGAACTAGCTTGCTAATGGTTAATTATGGGATGTTCCAATTGGATTACTTTGAGTTGAATCCTTAGAGTAGGCTCTAAGAGACCCATAGATGATTAAAGGACCGTCAGGCAAGGGTCGTGCAGTGGACCCAGTCCTGGCTACTTTCCATCCGACTCAATGGCACTCAGGGGGATGCCCCGCCCGCTAGTCAGGACTGCGCACATACAGCCTGTTCCCCTTCTGACCGCATGCTCACATGACCATGCTGGTGGAAGAGGGCGGAACTGGTTTACTGGACAAGAGTCAAAACTATTATAATACTGTAGTGTCCAACAGATACGACAGAAGCAGGACGAGAAGATGTTTTGGCGAATGAGGGTTATTCCTATTGTTTCACATGACAATGGTTCAATTACTGAGCTCTGTGCTCTTTGACCCATTAAATAATTGCATGGAAGTTTGATGGCAATATTGTGCAGACGCTACAAGAAAGGAGTTCACTCTGGATTTAAAATGTTAGCTGTAATTACTTAATCAAGTCTGTACACTGGCGAGTAAGTTAAGTCGCTGCCGATCTAGTGGTGTTTACATGAACGAGCAGGAAAGAAAAAAAATAGACGAGGGCTCGACATTAGTCAGACAAGAATATAGGTTTAAGTTGTCAGAATGTGGCTTTTTGAATTTTATTTTAAATTACTTGGCCAATCAGTGTCCCCCGGGTATAATGTGTTGTACACCGTCTCCCCAATCTCTGCAGAGCTCATCGGAGTATAATTGTAGGCCTGCATAGACAGGCCCAAGCGGTCTTTCAATCATGCAGTTGCAAGATACGTTTTTGTGACCAAAGCGGCTATCTACTTGTGCACATTTGTTGACATTCATTGCTAGTTAGTGAGTCATTTGCCCAGTTATAGCTTATTTTTGGTCAACAATGAAAATCCTGGAAAAGTCATTGTGTATGCGTCACCTGCGTGTGCCAATGGGCTGTTGCCAGGGGGAGACGTTTCCGCAACAGTCTAAGTAGATTGAAAATTCAAAACATATTGTGCAGTTTGGCTGGTTCTCGCTAGTTAACGTTTTAGGTAATAGCATGCATTAATGTTGTCGTTTCCGATGTCCTGAAATACATTTTCCACCAGCACTCGTGTATAACCGCAAATGGCTGACACGCAGTTGATACAGGTGCACAGTTGATGAAACCAACGCTGCATATGCCGGTTGTAAAACCATACATCTCAAGCGCTCAGAATTGGTTAGGCTTCTCCTCTATCATATACTGGCCATGTAAAATATTCCTAGAATAGCCTAATTGACAAGTAACTCCTATGTTGTCAAGATCTCCCCTGAACACTTTAACCCTACAAATAAACTGATCAAAAATATAAACTCTACGTGTAATGTGTGCAGAAATGACCAAAAAACGTAATGTTCATTTCTCAACCACAAGTCGCCTCCCAACATCTTTGTTGCGAATTTGGCAGTACATTCAACCAGCCTCACAACCATGTGTATGGCATCGTGTGGGCAAGCGGTTTTCTGATGTCAACTATGTGAAAATAGCGGCCCATGGTAGAGGTGGGGTTATGGTATGGGCCGGCATAAGCTACGAACACCAAAATTGCATTTTACTGGATGGCAATTTGAACACCGAGGTAAGCATGACGCGATCCTGAGGCCCATTGTTGTGCCATTCATCCGCCACCGCCATCACCTCATGTTTCAGCATGATAATGCAAGGCCCCATGTCGGAAGGATAACCCACTGAGCATGTTTGGGATGCTTTGGATCGACGTATACGACAGGGTGTTCCAGTTCCCGCCAATATCCAGCAACTTCGCAAAGCCATTGAAGAGGAGTGTTACAACGTTCCACAGGCCACAATCAACAGCCTGATCAAATCTATGCAGAGGATATATCGCAACGCATGAGGCAAATGGTGGTCACATCAGGGTTTCTGATCCACGCATTTACCTATTTTTAAAATCTGTGACTAACAGATGCATATCTGTATTCCCAGTAATGTGATATCCATAGATTAGGGCCTAATGAATTTGAATGATTTCCTTACATGAACTAACTCAGTAAAATCTTGGAAATTGTTGCGTTTATATTTTTGTTCAGTATAGATAATCTTAGCTACCTTGCCCACCGTAGCATTTTGATTCCTGGTTCACTGTCTTTATAAAATAATTCCCTCATTCAAAGTAAATTGGTTGTACTTGTAATGTTGCAGGGTGGCCAACCATCTCCCAGGAGAGCTACTGTATAATGCATACAACGACAAGTGCCTTGAACTTTCAGACAGGTAAAAAAAAAGGATAAGTGGCTCATATGATCAGTATGTGATGAATAGGGCTGTTGCGTTGTTTGTATTTCCAACACACTGGCAGTCATGAGTGCAGTACAATTGTGACTGAGTCACGCAATCTGGTTTTATGCATTCTGGACATGCTTTGGTAGTACCCAACCTGTTATCGACCATCAGGTCCTAATGGGCTGGTACTCCGGGCTCTATTGTCCCTCTAACAGAGTATATTTGGAAAGCATTCATACCGCTTGACTTTACACATTTTTAGAATAAGGCTGTAATGTAACAGACTAAATTGTTCCACCCCTCCTCATCTACACACAATACCCCATAATGACAAAGCAAAAACAGGTTTTTAGAAATGTTTGCTAATTTATTAAATAAAACACGGACAAAAATCACATTTACATTATTACTCACTCTTTTGAAGCACCTTTGGCAGGGATTACAGCCTTGAATCTTGGGTATGATGCTACAAGCGTGGCACACCTGTATTTGGGGAGTTTCTCCAATTCTTCTCTGCAGATCCTCTCAAGCTCTGTCAGGTTGGATGGAGTTTCTCCAATTCTTCTCTGCAGATCCTCTCAAGCTCTGTCAGGTTGGATGGGGAGCTTCACTGCACAGCTATTTTCAGGTCTCTCCAGAGATGTTCAAATCGGGTTCAAGCCACCATGTTTCACCGTATGGATGGTGCCAGGTTTCCTCCAGACGTGACACTTGGAATTCAGGCCAAAGAGTTCAATCTTGGTTTCATCAGACCAGAATCTTGTTTCATGGTCTGAGAGTCTTTAGGTGCCTTTTGGCAAACGCCAAGAGAGTGGTCATGTGATTAACTGAGGAGTTACTTACGCCTGGCCACTATCATAAAGGCCTGATTGGTGGAGTGCTGCAGAGATGGTTCTCCTATCTCAACAAAGGAACTCCGGAGCTCTGTCAGAGTGACCGTCGGGTTCTTGGTCACCTCCCTGACCAAGGCTCTTCTGCCCCGATTGCCAGGTGGCTAGCTCTAGGAAGAGTCTAGGTGGTTCCAAACATCTTCCATTTAAGAACGATGAGGCCACTGTTCTTGGGGACCTTCAATGCTACAGAAATGTTGAGATACCCTCCCCCACATCTGTGCCTCGACACAATCCTGTCTCGGAGTTCTACAGACAATTCCTTCAACCTCATGGCTTGGTTTTTGCTCTGACATGCACTGTCAACTGTGGGACCTTATATAGACAGGTGTGTGCCTTTCCAAATAATGTCCAATCAATTAAACTTACCACAAGTGGACTCCAATCAAGTTGTAGAAACATCAAGGACGATAAATGGAAATAGGATGCACCCGAGCTCAATTTTGAGTCTCCTAGCAAAGGGTCTGAACACTTATATAAATAAGGCATTGTTTTTTTTTTTATACATTTGCAAATATTTCTAAAAACCTGTATTCGCTTTGCCATTATGGGGTATGTTGTGTAGATTGGTCATTTAAAAAAATCAATTTGAGAAAGCTTTAACGTAACAAAATGTGTGTGGGGGGGGGTTCTGAATACTTTCCGAATGCACTGTATGCAAATGCTTTCGAAAACCACGAACACTTATCAAAACAGTATTATGCTTTTAAAACTCACCTTAAATGTGATGATCAATTTGAAGAAAGTTCAACAGCAGGTTGAAACAGTAAAAAAAAAGTCCTTGTGGATGTTTCAAAGCCTAACAAAACGGACAGCGCTTTCTAAGGGGATGATTAATTCCACACCAAAAGCATATTAGAGCTTATGCACAGGCTTAGGAGCCCAGGCCCGAGAAAAAAAAAAAAAGCTGTATTAAAATGATTGTGCTGTTATACAATGCATAGCCTACCAAATATTAGGCATGACAGAAAAAAAAACTGATTTAAGATATCTTTGCTACATAATTGGTCTAGCCTATACACTAAAATTAAATACATTTGAGTAATCGCCTTTGAATGTGGACTATTATTATGCATATTTGATAGACTGGTTACCTTATGCTAGGCTCTAAAATTTCTATCCACAAGTCTGGGCGATGCTTTTAGTTCATTGATTGTGCAGGGCGACTTACAGTTAGCCTATCATTAGTGAATTTCTATTCGATTTTGAACTGCCTAGTAATAGGGAATTTTTTTAATTTTCATAATTGGGTGACTACCTTTGGCTATACAGAATCCCACCAATGTGTGTTTTCATCTCCTCCTCTCTTCCCTTTATTCCTTTCTCGAGCACGCAGAGGGGATGTCAACATTTAGTGAAATATGTTTTGTTGCGAAAGCATATTACTATCAATGTTGCAGAACAAATTTCACTTGGTTTCCCAAATGAAGAACTGGGTAGCAGCATGAACAGGGTTGGAGAGCCCATGGCATACAGAGCTTGGGCAGAATATCACCTGTCGCACAGCGAGAGCGTGCTCCTCAAACAGTAGTTAATGCATGGAGTGAAAGTGTACTTCTATTCCTCTGCTGCTCATATTAACCACAGCCCCACTACAACACCTAGGTAGCCTACCTGGCATTATTGAAAAACGGAGCAGTGGGGAAGAGCACGCCATCCAACTGAATACAGATGTCATGGCTTTTCCCCCCCTTTAAAATCTAGCATATAGGGCATATTTTAAATGAAATATTAAGCTCAACAGCCATTTCATATGCGCCCTCGCTCAAGAATGGGAAACATATCCTTCCTATTTTATTCAGCCACGGTCAATTATATTCTTTTTACTTTATATCGGATTTTACAATAGGCATATCCTGTCCGCTAAATGAACAATCCTACAGCCTATGGCATGGCGCATGGCCAGATAACATACAGTAGGCGAACCCATACTCTGTTCTTCTGCGTAATGTTTTAGACTATTTTTTTGTTATTTATGTAGATGTTCCAAAGGCGTCCATCTGCGGTTTGTATGCAGCTTGCATGCGTGGACTCCATGGAGGCCTGGAGATGTTAAACTTGTTTGTTAATTAACGGTCCAATTATTGTGAGACCACCACAGCCCTAGTGATGAATATCAAATGGAGCTAATGATTCAAACATTTCAGGGATTACAGAATGAGCAATAAAAATAAAAAATAGATCATAATTTGAGTGTAAACAGGTTATTTGCGGTTTCAGCAAGTAACTTGTATCTGATCATGTGAATGACTTCTCACTTTGAGATAAACCAGCCATCTGTGGAACATCATTAAATATTAAAGGAAAAATCCACCCAAAACCACTCAACCCTTTAATTTACAGGTGTTAAATAACACTAATATGTGAGAAAAAATATTTGTGAAAAAAAAAAAGTGTTTCATTGGTGTTATAATAAGGTTGGAAGCAACATGGAAAATCGTTGTGGAAATTTGTTGCAGCTCAAGTAGACTACAAAATCCACAATAGATTCTGGCTCTATGGACTGTCAAGCAAACACTTACAAGCAAGAATACCAGAGACAATATCAGCATGTAAAGCAGTGGAGGATAGGGAAGACAATCATCAATGAATTTCATTAAAAAAAAAGAGAACATTGAAAAAGTTCATTTAGATAAAACTACAGTAAATATATTCACGTCAGCAAATAATTTATTAAAACACACTGTTTTGCAATGAAGGTCTACAGTAGCCTCAACAGCAATCTGTAGGGTAGCACCATGGTGTAGCCGGAGGACAGCTAGCTACCGTCCTCCTCTTGGTACATTGACTTCAATAAAAAACCTAGGAGGCTCTTGGTTCTCACCGCCTTCTGTAATTATGACAACTTCCTCCAACCTATCAGAGGTCTTGCAGCATGAACTGACATGTTGTCCACCCAATCAAAGGATAAGAGAATGCGTCTAGTACAGAAATCCTAAGCCACAGCTAGCTAGCACTTTGTGAATAAAATGTGGTGAAAAATTTAAGGAGAAGCAAGAGAGACTCATTGTTTTCACTTAGCTAGGAAATGCAGCTGGCTACGTTGGTTACTCAAACAGAGGGATGCTATGTTAGCTAGCTGGTTATGACTAGCCAACACAACAACGGAATTCTTCCAAGTCAAGGTAAGCTTTTGGTTTTATTGCCACCGGGGCCCACCGGTTACTGCATGATTGTAGCGGGTTTACTAAAGCATTAGTTCTATTATCTATGTTGACTAGGACGTTACTTTAACTAATATGGGGACAACGACCTAGGCTGTGTAGCGGTTATGACATGGTTTGGCTTGGAAACGTTTGAGTGCATAGAGGCGAGAAGGAATACAACGTGGCTATGAAAGTGAACTGTGTTTATGCGTGATCAGGGGCCAGTTCTGTTGAAAAACATTTAAAACGGAAGCAAACGAAACAGGGATTAAAAAAAAATCCTGAATGTGTCCAATAGAAACTCTCGTTTGCAACTGTTGGACTAATGATTACACCCTAGATCAGCTAGCCTAAACCAATCGATGTTACATTGAACTGGGTGAATGGAATATGAATGAGTCATCCAACAATAGAAATAAGGCCATGCTCATGGGAAGAAAAATCGTCCTCCCTCAAAACGCCACTGACGTAAAGTAGCTAGTTAACTGTAAAAATCATACAAAACTAACTGCACTGTCAATTTAGGCGTCTACAACCTCACCATGTTCAACCTGCTGATAGATGTGCCTTAGAGTAGAGTCTGACATGTTGAATGTGAGTCTATTGGGCACTAGCTCAAAAAGCCAACATTTACACTCATTTTGTCAAGTACATTAGAAGTCTTTCCCGAAATGTGAGACTTAACTTGCTAGCTACCATCTTTTTAAATTCAAAATAGATATCAACAATTTACATTGTTACATCATACAAAACAGAACGCAGGTATTAACGAGAAAATACTAAAACATACAAATAAACAATTCTGGTGCATTTGTAATCACTGAAAAAATCTTAATGAATCAGTTAAATGTTATTCACTAGGGTTAATGTTTTAAAACAGTTAAATTCAATGAAAAAAACATTTGTTTATAAAGTATTTGGCCACAAGAATAAAAGAATTCACAATCATTTCAATGGTCTGGTTATCATTGCAATAGTAACATATTATAACCTTCATGTCAAAAACATGGGTAGTGTTCATAATGGTAAATAAGTATTTTGCAATGTTTTCCCAAAATTGACACAAATTTACATTCAAAGAACAAGTGAGACAGATTGACCTTTTTTCACAGAAAACACATATCATCAATAGGCACAAATTTGGATATCATAGAATTACATGGATATATCTTATGTAAATTTTTAAAGTGCACTTCCTTAACTTTGTTTGGTATACAATATTTGTAAGGCCTTAACCATGCATTTTTCCAGACAATGTCAGGAATAAGCATGTTCCAGAAACATTTCTCGGTGTAAGTTGGTTTTGTGAATGAAGAACTTGTCTTATATATTTATTACAACAAGATTTCTCAGGTTTTATTTTTTTTCACCTTTATTTAACCAGGTAGGCAAGTTGAGAACAAGTTCTCATTTACAATTGCGACCTGGCCAAGATAAAGCAAAGCAGTTCGACAACATACAAAAACACAGAGTTACACATGGAGTAAGCCCGCGCCTTCCAATCTGAGTTCTGGATAAACTTTGTGATCGTTACCAAAGCTAAGATGAGTTTTCATTAGTGTAGTTAGACCTCTGGGAACTGCTTTGATCACAGAAATAAACTCTGAAAGGTATTGGAAACTCTTTCAATGTTATAAATTGTTCATATGTGAGAATATTACTCTTGTTGTCGAAAACATCAAGAACAAAGTCAATGCTATCTACTATCGTATAGCTTTGGAATCGTGGCATTACATACTTGAGGAAAATAGGCAAGTGGACATATACACCGACTAAGGGATTGCGTGACAATTAGCTTAGCAAACGCGTGACGCAGCATGACAACGTGAATGTAATTGGTTGATAGTCTGCTGGGTGGGGCGTTATATGTTCCTTAATTTATTGAATTCCCATCTCCTTTCTATAATATCTCTGGCAACAGCACCATGCAATGCACCCTAGACTAAAGAGGCAGACAAATAGGGTAAATGTGGTAGACCCCCCACCGAGTGGCGCAGCGGTCTAAGGCACTGCATCTCAGTGCTAGAGGCGTCACTACAGACCCTGGTTCGATCCCGGACTGCATCACAACCGGCCGTGATCAGGAGTCCCATAGGGTGGCGCACAATTGGCCCAGCGTCTTCCGGGTTAGGGGGAAGGTTTGGCTTGCGTAGGTCATCATTGTAAAATAGAAATTTGTTCTTAACCCGACTTGCCTAGTTAAATAAAGTTCGAGGTAGGTATGTCGCAAAAATATGATCAATGGCTCATTCGAGAGAAGACATCCGCCCAAGTTATGACATCGGCCAGCATTGAAATCTGATATGTATGATATACAACTTTTAGATTGTGAAAAATGTCTTCCTATTAACTTCCAGTGTAGTGAGATTGACTATCACAGTGCTACGTCATACCGGACGGATTTCTGCCTGCTTGAACGCCAATAACTCAGAAACATGAAATAAAACAGGGAATCGATGGAACATCACTCAAGATGCACAAAACCAATATAACATTCAAAATAGGTGAACCTTCCCTTTAATACCATGAAAAACCTATCAATTTATCAACGAAACACATTAATTTCCTCACATTAAAGCCTAACTCTAATGTCACCATTTTTTACTTTTCAAAACAAGCCAGCTGGCTGAGTTGTTGAAAACTAACAGATGGCTGCTGCTTCAGTTCCTAGTCGGGGCACACTGCCATCATGTCAATAAGCAAGTAACTTAACAGTCTATTCAAATCAATACATGACAAATGACAAGCTATGTAAAGCAGTCTGCTGAGCACAGACGTAACTATGACAGAAATAGACACGTTGAATGAAAGCTGTTTGAAAGCCGTTTGAAATGGCATTGAGAAATGTCTGCATCCCAACTGTCATGTTTCCCCAAATCTTTTGTGCTTGCAAATTGTCCTTTGAACGGAGCTCCCTCAATACCAGATTTTCAACTTTCTACCCAACAAAAAGACAACAGAAAAGAGCTGTTCAACATTTATTTGCTCGACACAGCTCCAGATTGACAGAATGAAGACAAAGAGCAAATAAAACAGTGTGCCTGTAAAAGGCTGCTAGGGCAATTTTAAAGTGGGGCACAGTCTGATAGACTTCCCTCGATTCTTATTGCTGTAGCCCCAAGGCAAGTAAAGGAAGTAATGGACAGGAGCACGGCGTAGTAGTTGACTGTTTCAAACCTTTCCTTGAAAAGACAAATTAGACACTAGATTACGCTTTACTTTCAATTCAGTGTTATTGCTATTTTGAAGGCACAGTTATGCTAATACTAAACGCTTTAATGATCAAAGGAGGACTTTAACATATGCACAATTCTCAGAAATGTACTCAGGAGGCAGACTTCGAAAGCCAACGCCAGACATCCACCAGCTGCCTGACTTGAGTATGCCATCGAATCAGTGCGTTATCACGCCCTGCATGGTTTTACTTCTGTCTCTCAGCAGAAACAGAACGATGAGATCAGTCATGGACAACGCACACAAAGAACAGTTCAGCAGCAGCCTGGCCCAATGAGACAGACGGGGGAGGGGGGGTAGGAGAGTGCTTGCTTACCATGTACAGGACCTCTAGAGGTCAGGCTGGTTCTAAAACAAAGAAACGTAAAGCCTTACAAGAGTTCCGAATACTGCTCAGCAAGTCTCCACACCGCATGACCAAACTTTAAACAAATGTGTACACAGCTTCTGACAAAGAAAACGGTGGTTGTTTAGCCTCGTGGTACAGGCGTCAGCGGCTGGCAGTGGAGCGAGCGCAGCTGGTGAGCTCTATTTAAAACACTTTAAAGAGGGTGTGAGGTGCAGAAGTCCATTTCACACTCGATAGATTGCGGTTTTTCAGAACAAAAACGGAAATTGGGATATGAATAAAGCAGTTGCCAAGTGTGTTGTGGCCCTTCCTTTGATAGGGTGAAGGAAAGCAAAGTGAGCAGCCAGTCCCGCTTAATGACGCCAGCTCATCTAGACTCCTTACTTACACTCAAGGAAACCAGAAATCAGTCAGTGGACAAAAATAAAGCATTTCCACTTAGAGGTATTTATTACACATGCACAATATCAGGGAAAAAGCAGCCAGCAGACTGCTCTGCGATAAAAGCTGCTTTACCATTCGTCAGTCGGGTTATTAAATGTGTGACCTATGGTAAGGTTTATGCAGATTGAAAAACATTTAATTGGAGGCAATGACCAATTCATTGTCAGATTGAATAATTCAGTTTAATAACAAACCTTTCTACTTAGATCCCTGCAGAAGAAAAGGGTTTAACCACAGGGTAAACAAGCAGCTTGCTTGCAGCTATTTTGAAATGCCCTCGCTCATTCATGTTATAACCTTTGTTGCGAAATCCTCAGTAAGACTGTTAAATCACATAATGGAGCCTCCTTGGCAAACCTCACCCTAGACTTCAAGGAGCCGTTTTGAAATGAGCATGAAACATGGGGGAGAGTGGGAAGAGGTTGTCTGAGACGCTAAGTCAAAGACTAAAAACAGTCTTTAAATAACATCCAGACAAGAGTATGTGAGCGGCGCGAGGAGCGGAGCGTGCCCAATTTGACTGGAGCAAGTTTGCCAAAGGCTGGAGGGGTCGGCCTTCTCGCCACTCCCCTCACAAGCTCAGGGCATGCCAGGCCCAGTATGCATTTGTAATCTACTTGTGTGCAGCTATAGCCCATTGCTTTAGCTACTGTCATCAAGTATGCTGCTGTCATCAAGTATGCTAAATATTTTCATAAAGAAACTGATAAAAAAAAACAGGTGAAATTAAAAAAATCAAACTGAAGCTGACTTACAAATATGAGGATGACCAAGAGCGCGGTGATGTAGTGCCCACTACTAAAAAAGCATGGTGCACTTACTACGTGCACATGCTAACAGAAAGGAATAAGATGGGTAGCTAGCTAAGTGTGTCATTGTAGCAAAGTATTTATTTTAAAAAAAATCAGATTTTAAGTTGTTCATTTTTGTTCTATTATTTATACAATTGGCCATCATTGATTTTTCGCCCCAATAGGCCTGGCATATTACCTCTGTCAAGGAGCTTTCCATTTTGATAGGCTTATTTGACCTAAAATCCTTCATGCCTACTTACAGAAATAAAATAAACCCATCCTGCCCAGCCAGCCAAGAGTGGCCCAAAGGGTGTTCTGCATCTCTAGTGCCTCCGCAAGCGTGGAGAGGGTATTCTTTCGCTGCTGGCCTGCTCTCCAGGCACCGTCACATGAGCCTGAAGACACTCTGGCCAAACTAGTGGTTCAAAAAATGAATTCAAAGACAGTGCCGACTGAGCCTACTAAAGGCCTTTGTTTAATTTGTATTTCATTTTAAGTAAGTCACAGCCTATATGCACAATTTATAGACGATTAAATACAACTAAGATGTTGTTTACATGCTGACCCTCAATGTCCCTGACAGCCTAGTGTGTTACACTTGCAAATCCATCTCTTTGTAGGCTATAGGTCTTGAAATAATATAACCTAAATAATTAATTTCCGTTCCTTCTTAGGCTCCCTATCTGGCTCTTTACTTAGTGTGTTTATATGCTGTTTAATAAGACATGTAGCCTATTTGAAATGATGAGTGCTAGATCAGTCACCTTTTCCTCTTTATTAAAATACTTTCCATTCAAATCATAAGGTTTGGTTTCAATAATTGAAAACCAAATGGTAGGTTCAGGTACTCAAAAATTGATGGGCGTTGGTTAAATTGTGATTTTAATGAATGGCGCAAATTTGGAGCTACAGTTTTTTCCCCCCCTGTGAGCGAGGACCGGTTTTTAGCAGAGCCACTCCATGAGCAGGACTTGCTACCGCTCAACTCGGCTCACATGCTCTGATCCAGACACACATATGCCAATGTCTCACTTCAACCTTTTGCATGCAGACCTGTTAGCACTATTTATTTATCAAACTATTTACATAATTATTCTGGTAAAAGGTATTAGAAAATACCAACCATTATATGGACGCTATAATCATCCAGGCTTACCAACCTATAAACAATGAAAGTAGAGGCAGATATTGCAAAATTCTCTAGCAATTACAGTTCAAACCAAACTGCTATGCTCTTTTCTTAAGAGCAGGTTTCTTATCACAGTGGGGCTGCAGAACTAGACCAATCCCGTAGAGCTCACATGCTGACCACACCGCTCGCGTTGCGTGCACTGCAAAATACATTTACACATACATGTTATTAAATCATTGCACCAACACTGCTCACGCGCGCCAACGAGCGTCTGCGTTGCTAAGCGCTAAAATAGAAGTCAGTTCTATTTGTGACACTGAACGTGGTGCAAGTCCTGCCTCCCATCTCCTTATTGGTTTATAGAAGCATATACAGTTGAAGTCGGAAGTTTACATACACCTTAGCCAAATACATTTAAACTTAGTTTCACAAATCCTGACATTTAATCCTAGTAAAAATTCCCAATCTTAGGTCAGTTTGGATCACCACTTTATTTTAAGAATGTGAAATGTCAGAATTGTAGAGAATTATTTATTTCAGGTTTTAATTTCTTTCATGACATTCCCAGTGGGTCAGAAGTTTACATACACTCAATTAGTATTTGGTAGCATTGCCTTTACATTGTTAACTTGGGTCAAACGTTTCAGGTAGCCTTCCACAAGCTTCCCACAATAACTTGGTTGAATTTTGTCCCATTCCTCCTGACAGAGCTGGTGTAACTGAGTCAGGTACGTAGGCATCCTTGATCGCAGCCACTTTCAGTTCTGCCCACACATTTTCTATAGGATTGAGGTCAGGGCTTTGTGATGGCCACTCAAATACCTTGACTTTGTTCTTTAGTCATTTTGCCACAACTTTGGAAGTATGCTTGGGGTCATTGTCCATTTGGAAGACCCATTTGCGGCTAAGCTTTAAGTTCCTGACTGATATCTTGAGATGTTGCTTCAATATATCCATATAATTTTCTTTCCCCATGATGCCATCTATTTTGTGAAGTGCACCAGTCCCTCCTGCAGCAAAGCACCCCCACAACATGATGCTGCCACCCCCGTGCTTCACGGTTGGGATGGTGTTCTTCAGCTTGCAAGCCTCCCCCTTTCATCCTCCAAACATAACGATGGTCATTATGCCAAACAGTTCAATTGTTGTTTCATCAGACCAGAGGAAATTTCTCCAAAAAGTACAATCTTTGTCACCATGTGCAGTTGCAAACCGTCGTTGGGCTTTTTTATGGTGGTTTTGGAGCAGTGGCGTCTTCCTTGCTGAGCGGCCTTTCAGGTTATGTCGATATAGGACTCGTTTTACTGTGGATATAGACACTTTTGTACCCGTTTCCTCCAGCATCTTCACAAGTTCCTTTGCTGTTGTTCTGGGATTGATTTGCACTTTTGGCAGCAAAGTACGTTCATCTCTAGGAGACAGAACGCGTCTCCTTCCTGAGCGGTATGATATCTGCATGTTCCCATGGTGTTTATACTTGCATACTATTGTTTGTACAGATGAAAGTGGTACCTTCAGGCGTTTGGAAATTCCTCCCAAGGATGAACCAGACTTGGAGGACTACAATTTTCTTCTGAGGTCTTGGCTGATTTATTTTGATTTTCCCATGATGTCAAGCAAAGAGGCAGAGTTTGAAGGTAGGCCTTGAAATACATTCACAGGTACACCTCCAATTGACTCAAATGATGTCATGGCTTTAGAAGCTTCCGATAGGCTAACTGTTTAACTTCATTGGGATAGGGGGCGGTATTTTGACATCCGGATGAAAAGGGTGCCCAAAGTCAACTGCCTGCTACTCAGGCCCAAAAGCTAGGATATGCATATAATTTGTAGATTTGGATAGAAAACTCTAAAATTTCTAAAACTGTTAAAATAGTGTCTGTGAGTATAACAGAACTGAAATGGCAGGCGAAACCCCGAGGACAAACCATCCCAAAAAAGAAAAATGTCATCCTACCACTGATTTCAATGGCTGGCACTTTTATAATAGGGCAAAATCGTGCCCGATTGCAGTTCCAAGGGCTTCCACTAGATGTCAGTCTTTAGAGTTTCAGGCTGGTTTTTGGAAAAATGAGCCAGAATTTGTAGTTTTTCTAGGTGGCTCCCATTTTGGCTGTAGTGTTTCCAAGCGCGTGACAGAGCTCGTTCTTTGGTATTTTAGTCCGGTAAAGGCAATAACGATTCTCCGTCTTAAATTTTATAGTTTATTTGCGTATTAGGGTACCTAAGGATTGATTATAAATGTTGATTGACTTGTTTGGATAAGTTTATTGGTAACATTTGGGATTGATTTTGTATGCATTTTGAAGGAAGGAAACCGAGTGGATTATTGACTGAAGCGCGCCAACTAAACTGAGTTTTATGGATATGAAGGACATTATCGAACAAAAGGACCATTTGTAATGTAACAGACCTTTTGGAGTCCCAAAAGAAGAAGATCTTCAAAGGTAAGGCATTTTTTATATCGCCATTTCTGTCTTTCGTGTCGCAACTCCCTGGTTGAAAATGATTTGTTATGCATTTGTGTGCTGGGCGCTGTCCTCAGATAGTCGCATGGTTTCGCTGTAAAGCCTTTTAGAAATTTTGGCTCGATTAACAAGTGAAGCTTTATTTTGATGTATTGCATTTGTGATTTTATGAAAGTTTAATATTTATAGTAATTAAATTTGAATTTGGCGCTCTACAATTTCACTGGAAATTGTCGAAATGGGACGGTAGCGTCCCACTAATTGGCAAGAAGTTAAAGGCACAGTCAACTTAGTGTTTGTAAACTTCTGACCCACTGGAATTGTGATACAGTGAATAAGTGAAATAATCTGTAAACAATTGTTGGAAAAATGACGTGTCATTCACAAAGTAGAACCGACTTGCCAAAGCTATAGTTTAACAAGAAATTTGTGGAGTGGTTTAAAAATGAGTTTTATTGACTCCAACCTAAGCGCATGAAAACTTCCGACTTCAACTGTACCCACGTGCCATCTCCTCATTGGTTATACCCACGTAGGTGATTGAAAGATGAACTGAGGTCTGTCGGTTGTGGTAACACACCTTATTATGAAAGTTAGATGCCAATCGACATATAAAGTCCAATGAAGAAAAAGCCTGGAAGGAGGAGAGATGACTAGAGACGAGTAGAGGACCTTTTGCATTTCAGGTAAACTAACAACAACGTTTATATCCCAGGACAAATTAGCTAGCAACAGCAAGCTAGCAACTGCAAGCTAGCTAGCCTGCCATAAATGCTTTTCGACCGGTCCCCAAATTAATATAATTGGGTCAGAGTTTTTGATATTCCAACCTACGTGTCGTGATCGCATTTGGTGTGGTGGGACAAAATCAATTTGCGCGAGCCTCTGGTTTGGGCATGGTGTTAGCCTCCATCTCCCCATCTAAGCAGACATGACATTTGAACAAAACCAGAGGTGATTAAAACGGCGATACCTCCCCGTGGATTGTAAACAATCAAATAGAAAACACCTACAGCACTATGCTGACGGAGCCAGTGAACAAACCCAACCAACCAGAAGGACAACTTCCAGTTTGGCAAAGGAACCAACCCCATTACAAAATAGGTCTCCTGCCAGTCAAATCTTCAGACTTCAGCTGCTTCTTTTAAGGAGTACACCAGAGGCATTCTTCGTCTCCCAGAAGAGGGAGTGTTAGACTTGAGGGGGCAGAAAGGAAACAAATAGTGGTTATGGGTGTTTGTGGGATAAATCTGTGTGGGAACATGGCTTTACAGCAGCAGCACTGCAGGAAAACGCACCACACTTGGCCAGTGAAATGGAGCTGGGTTTTAAAACTATGTCCAATGGACTCCAAAAGCCTTTTTACACATCACAACAACCTGCCAGATACTATATAAATCCTAAGACAAATTGAGCCCATAATACCCAACCTAAAATTGAGACGCCTTAAGAAATTCGGGATTGACGCTCATCTGCAAACAGTGAAGTGCACATATTGCAGGGAAACGACAAAGTCAACAAATTTGATATTTTTGGAGTTGACACACTGATAATGATAAAAAGCTGAATGAGGCCTCGCCATCTTATAGTTTTGTATGACTAAATGTTCATCCCTACAACTCCCCCTTCTTTCTTTAGCATACAGCTCCACGGGTGGCCAAATTAATCTTGATGAAAGGATCATTTTTAACATTACGCTGAAGGACAGGGTAATACCTGCCGCGACATCCTCAAAGACTGTTGAAGCAACACTTGTAAGCTATGTCAGTGTATGACCAAGTGTTAGACAGGGGTGCTGTTTGCCCTCGATAATTGGACTACACAACAAAACCAAAATCATAAGAGCGAGCCTGTTGTGGCGATAAAAGAAAATAACTTGAACTGTTCCCAAAAGCATGCATCCGTTGAATTGCAGTAGTTCGAGTCACAGCAAGTGCATAAAAAGAGATGGTGATTTGATATACACCCAAGGAGTCCAGAGGGAAGAATACTGGGCTCCTGTTTCTATTACTTATTTGGCATTGAGGACAGCAATGGGGGAAAAAAAAGTCACAAAACAAATTTGTTGGTCACATACATGTGTTTAGCAGATGTTATTGCGGGTGTAGTGAAATGCTTATGCTTCTAGCTCCGACAGTGCAGTAATATCTAACAGTGACTAAGATACAGTAGAATAGTATAGAGTACAGTTTATACATATGAGATGAGTAATGCAAGATACGGAGACATTACGGAGACAGTGCTTCATTTCCTTACAGTGTCCAGTAATTCCTAATTTATGTCCATAGGCAGCAGCCTCTGACGTGCTGGAGATGGCTGTTTAACAGTCATTGGTGTAGTATAGAATACGGTATATACATACGAGACTGGTGACGCAATATTTTACACACAATTAAAGTGACTAAGATACCGTAGAATAGTGTGGAGTGCAGTTTACACATATGAGATGAGTAATGCTAGAAATGGAAACATTAAAGTGGCCAGTGATCTATTTCTAAAAAGAGGCCAGTGATTCCTAATCTATGTCTATAGGCAGCCAGCTCTGATCTGCTAGTGGCGGCTGTTTAGCAGTCTGATGGCTGTGTCAAAACTATTTGGTCCTTTAAAAACCTGCTGTATGTAAATCGTGTACTTGGAAAACAAATATATCTGACTTTGGATAATGTAATGTTTGTTTTCCGACATTAGGGCTGTTTTCCTAAAGACAAATCCGCTTATGGTTTTACTTCCTTGCCGCGATACTAACGAGCGTCGCAATACTGGTATCGTCCCGATCGTAAAGTGAATGCTCAGATGTGGAATTACCTTCTGACAAAGAGCATCAATGCGAGATATCAACAAACAGTAAGGTGTCGTGTCTTTGGCATCATTAAAACTGAAGACTTATTATTACGCGATTAAACATGTAACTGTAATTTACTAGGAAGTCGGGGCACCAAGGAAAATATTCAGATTAAAGTTATAATTTTTCCTAATAGAACTTTCAGATATTTTAATATCTGATCAATTCGTCTTCGAATTAATGAATTATTATTTACCTCACATTAGTCTCATACCAAACGTCGTAAATTGTTGGTCATCTGCACAAACCCAGTCTTCACTATGAGTCATCCATACATCAATTGTCTTAAATCCTTTATTTACTAACTAAGTAATTCACAGAAATGCATAACAGTAGATATGGTTACAAAGAATTGATAGGGGAATGTGCCCTAGTGGGCTAAACCGGCATGGCGGCTTGTTAGACAGAGGGACTGAGAAGGGCGCGAAAGATAAGAGACAATACCAAGTTGATAATTATAACAATTGAAATGCTAATCCTTTGCACATGAACGCTCACTCATTCGGGAATAATTGCTATATATATATATATATATATATATATATACACATATAAATAAATACACACACACTCAGTGTGTCGTCGGGATCTCTGTTGGAGAGTTTGTTTGCTCTCTCTCTCTCTCTCTCTCTCTCTCTCTCAGAATGGTTAGTTCAGAGTGACATTCATTCATGTCTTTATAGAATATATGTTTTGGCGGTTGTCGGTCTTTGCGTTCAATGATACCGAATTCCTAGCTGCAGACTAGTAATTAATATCAAAGACTTGTTGTTATTCTGTCGATATCGATAGTCTAAGAGTTTAAACACGTAGGATGGTTAAAAGATTCAGCAATCTACTTAAACCTTATTTCCCTCTGTGATAGAGGTACTGGTCTGGTCTCAAACCTTGGCCCTCTCGTTATCGAGGTAAGCTGGTCTGGTGATAGAAGACCCAGGTGGGGGTTTTATTCGGAACATAGAAAAAGGGCTGTCTCATGAGGCCGGGTCCTGTCTGTGCCCCTGGAGGCGTGCCAATTACTTAGTGAAACTTTAAACATAAATACAATTCTCACATTATCACATCATTTCACAAATCGTTTCATCTTTACTCATTCATTTTGTACAACCATTAGATGTAAGCCTCATAACGGAGACTCTTGTATGAACATGGTTATGGTAATGTGTCTGTATTGTCTCATGAGTTTCACAAAATTGTACCAAACGGACCAGTTCGTAGCTGGATTCTTCACACCTTCAGAACCTGAATATTGTTCGGACCTCAAGTTCTGTGAGGAAGAAATTCCTCTGTTCTCTCTATGAAAACTCACTCTCTATACTGTCTGGCCATGAGGCAGGATTCTCCTCCGGGAATTTACGACCCGAGGTCGCAGCAGCCTGGGTGTAGGAGAGAGGGGGGGGGGGGGGGGTGCAGAGGGAGGGGGAATAGTGCTCACTGTACCCAAAGACGGCAACGTCTACCATCTACCATTCCAGTGTTTAATTGCTATATTGTAATTATGTCGCCACCATGGCCTATTTATTGCCTTAAAAAAAGCTGCCTGCTCATGATGACTTCATATCGCCGACTTTTCTGGTTCTACCATCCAAAACACAATTATGCATGAAATTCCTCCTCGTTCACTCTTCTCCTGATGTGGCAGTTTAATCAGAACTTGACCAGGTCTGCTCGGTCTTAAGGTGCAAGTCAGTAGAAAAGGCCTTAAGCTTTCAAGAGCATCCTGGCACAGCTTGGAGCTGCTGAACCCCCACCACACAATCTTACATTCTGACGCTTCTGGCAGAACTACCAGCGTTGTGGCTGAACTGAGGGCAACTACCCACATACCTAAAGCTTTTAAAGCAGACCGGTTTCACCTCTTACTCACCTTTCTAATGCTGAAATGGTCAATTCAATGTTGATCGGTAAAAAAAAAGTTAAACTACACAAATAATCAAATGTCTAAGGTGGGAAAGGTAGCTAAGATGTGTATCTATACTGAACCCCCCAAAAAATGTAAACGCCACATGCAACAATGTAAAATCCTTAAGAGTTATAGTTCATAAGGAAATCAGTCAATTTAAATAATTTCAAATAAGGCCTAATTTATGAATCTCACATGACTGGGATTACAGATATGCATCGGTTGGTCACAGACAGCTTTTAATAATAAGTAGGGGCGTGGATCAGAAAACCAGTCAGTATCTGGTGTGACCACAATTTGCCTCATGCAGCGTGACATCTCCTTCGCATAGAGTTGATCAGGCTGTTGATTGTGGCCTGTGGAATGTTGACCGACTCCTCTGCAATGGCTGTGCGAAATTTCTAGATATTGGCGGGAACTGGAACACGCTGTCGTACACATCAATCCAGAGCATCCCAAACATGCTCAATGTGTGACATTGTCTGGTGAGTATGCTGGCCATGGAAGAATTGGGACATTTTCAGCTTCAGGAATTGTGTTCAGATCCTTCCGACAAGGGAGGTCATGCGGTGATGGCGGCGGATGAATGGCATGACATTGTGCCTCAGGATTGCGTCACGTTATCTTTACGCATATTGCCATCGATAAAATTCTATTTTGTTCGTAGCTTATGCCTGCCCATACAATAACCCCACAGCCACCATGGGGCACTCTGTTCAGCAAACCACTCGCCCACACAACGCCATACAGGCAGTCTGCCCAGCACAGTTGAAACTGGGAAGGTGAGCATTTTCCGACTTCAGTCAGCTACAACACTGAACTACTGTCAGGTCAAGACCCTGGTGAGGACGACGAGCATGCTTATGCGCTTCCCCGAGATGGTTTCTGACAGAAATTATTCAGTTCAGATCACAGATTCATTAGCTGTCAAGGTGGCTGGTCTCAAACAATCCTGCAGGTGAAGAAGCCGGATGGGGAGGTTCTGGGCTTGCGTGGTTACACAGTCTGCAGTTGTGAGGCCGGTTGGACATACTACCATATTCTAAAACGGAGGTCGGCTTGTGGTAGAGAAATTAACATTTCATTCTATGGCAACAGCTCTGCTGGTCATTACTGCAGTCAGCGTGCTAGCATTGTGTTGTGTGACAAAACGGCACATTTTGGAGTGGCCTTTTATCCCCAGCACAAAGTGCACCTGTGTAAAAATCACTGTTTAATCAAATTCTTGATATGCCACACCTGTCAGGTGGATGGATTATTTTGGCTAAGGAGAACTGCTCACCAACAGGGATGTTAACAGATTTGTGCACAAAATTGGAGCGAAATACGCTTTTTATGTGTATGGAACATTTCTGGGATGTTTTATTTCAGCACTTTACATGTTGAGTTTATATTTTTGTTCAGTGTAATACAAAATAAAATAAAGTGGGTGTTCGGAGAAAGAGCTTCATTTCAAAACCTGTAGGCCCAATATGTGGAGTAAAAACTTCAAATAGGATGTTAGAAACAGCTGTGCACAATTAGGCTAGTCTCTCAAAACGCAATTATTTCCCCATAGACAAAACATCATTATCATACTGCCGTACATCAGAATTACTATCCTACCCTTGGGGTTCTGGAGTCACTGAGACCGATAGCAAAGACTAAGACATGCACGCCTCATTGGCTCAAACATCAACCAGGCGAGGCGGTCAATAAAGCGCCAGTCAAGATAGTACACACATTACAGCAAGCGGAGCGCTCGCTCCCTGGCAAACTTGCTTATCAGAGACAGTTAAGTTACCATTGGCCCAGTGAGACCATATCCAGATGAGAGGAGCACCACAAATTCCACAATCCTGGGGTCAGAGAATTTACAGCCAGGGCCCCAGTAATTACACTGTACACCCTTAACCCGTCATTATTTCCAAACACATGGCTGCTACTACATATTCTATAGCTGTGAGATAAATGGGCAAATGGAGGGGTGTCGCCACTGTGCTGAAGGGAGGTGATTCATCCTTCTGAGGGGAGACTTCACAGGCATAAATCCACATCTTTACTAGCCCCGGCACCATTTTCCCTTGACTGTATCTCCGTGAATGAGTCAAGCGGGGCACGGGCCATCTGTGAGGCTCAAATTTCTCCCTGCGACAATGTGCCTACTAATAAATGAGGCTAAGGATTAAGATGACAAGATAGTCCAGGGGGACTGGAAAGAGCAAAGCATAAAAATGTTCAGTTGTCAAGAGTGTGCAAACTTAAAAGAAGGTAAAGTTCGAGGCAATTTTGGAGTCTACTCTGCCTGATCTTCTTGCAGACGGCAAACGAGCCTAAATTGTAGCCTAAGACTTACCTAGCGGTACATACAGTAGCTACTCGATACCATTATTATCATCCTATAACACTGACTGGTTTCAGTCAACAGGTTGAAAGTAGCCATTATTTTTCTTCACGTCACAAAGCGTCCTTGACGGTTAAGAGGGAGTGAAACTCCGCATGGTAATGTGTGGGATTATACCTTTATTATCCAATCTTGACCAGATAGTGACACTTGAGATCCTTAGCATTCTCAATGTTAATGATCAACAGCTCTCCACAATACTCAAATTGTTCCTAGCCACATCCATCAGTGCCATATTTAACAAGCAATAAAAGACTAGGGAAATAACGGAGTGACCTTGGCGATTGTTATGGAAGCAAATATTTTGTTTAGAATACAGTGAGGACTGAGTCATTTATAATTGGCAGACAGCGCAAATGCTCACTGAATACAGAGCTGCTACATAAACCTAATTTGACTGAGTGCTCCCAATTGAGTACATTATTCCCTCCCTCAAAAGTTCACCCGACTATAGATCTTACCGTGCAACTGACAAAGTAAACGGCTCAGCAATTAAAAGCCATTTAGAGCTCTGTGGGAAACGAGTGCACAAACTTGAGTGAGGACGACTCCGAGTTTGAATACGGATGGAAGGAAATTAGGCTAAATCGAACGAGAAAACGCTCACAAATTGCTCAATGGATTTGGCTCCACTAGCACAACTCCCTTTCCTCTCCCAAATAAAGTCTGACGCTCAAACTCTTCAACAAAAAGACATAGGCAACAACCAACCGCCATTTTGGGCCCCATTTGCACAAGCTAGGTGATCGTGACTGTTCTGACTGGGCTCGAAAAGGGGTCTGCCTCCGCTTAGACATGGATAAGAAAACCTACGCGCTATGTCGAGTAGAATTTGTTTGATGTACAGGCTCTTCTTAAATGAGACAACCAATTTAATGAGACACCAATGCAGGATACAAACATTACTACAGGGGGTAGTGGACTGTAAAATACAATCTGTTTTACTGGATGGGACTGTGCATGAATAGTTAGTAAGATTTGGGCTTAAATTGCTGCTCTAATTTCCAGGAGAAGGAAGACAATGGGCCTTAACGTTTCCCCTCAAATTAAATATCACCCCAGACATACTTCAGCATCCGCAGCCCAGTGTCATCACTGCAGAAATGAGACTGTGCCATTGCTCTGTGCTGCAGGAGGTTCCACTATGTGCTCAATGAAGGAGAACCCACTATAGCGCCTTCGGAGGGTATTCAGACCCCTTGACTTTCCACATTTTGTTACAGCCGTATTCTACAATGGATTAAAGTGAGACTTCTAGTTAACCCGGGCAAAAGGGGAGCTAAGAAACAGAAAGCTCCAACGTTACATGTTGCATTTATATTTTTTGTTCAGTATACTTGGACACCAATGTGGCTGCGGCATCTGTGGAACGTTGATAACAAATGGCATCGGCCTTCCGAGTGATGCAAACCATACCACTTTACGGCATCATTTGGTGATCGTGCTACTCCCCCTCTCTGCACTTGGGTGTGTATGTTGGTTTTGTATGCAAATGTGCTCTCTATATAGTCTGAATTAGGAATTTACATTGCTAGCAAATGATTATATACACAGTATGTTTTGTCATTTTTCTGCTGTTGGGAAGAGAATATGTTACTCAGAAAACTATTTTGGTAGGACAAGGCTGTGTGTGTTTGTGCACATGGAAGTCAGTGATGTGTTTATTATAGGTTAAAATCAGGCAATACAAATGTGATTACTAAAATGGAAAAAGGGCATTTAGTTGACGAAAACGGCCCAGTGTTGTGAATTTTACAATAGACCAAATCATTATTCAACTGACAAATTTGACTAAGCCGTAATGATTTTAGTGAAATGGACTAAGACTAAAAAAAAAAAAAAGTGCCAAATTGAATGCTGCTCCACACAGCCCCATACAAAGGGAAAATAGCACCAAGATGCCATTTAGGCATTCACAGATTGACATTCATGTCAGTGTCATTCCTGTCTTCCTTTTCCTCTAATAAAGGCCAAAATGTCAGGCCGTCAAATAGCTTTTCCTCCCTCTTTCCATTTTCAAAAAGAGAATTTAGTATAACTAAAACTCACCATTTGAGTTATGAAAAATGAAATTTTATTGGGGGTCTTACAAATGGCAGAGGAAGACTGAGCAATTGGATTTACACCAGCGTGTAACAGTTCATTGCCCCCTTTTTGGGGGATCCCGTTGGCAGTCACTGACTGTAGGTGCCAAGCTCACACACACACCTCAGCATGTAACAAGGCACAGAGGGATATTAAAGCAATAAAGTGGCTTTACACTTACGCTGCCTTTTAAAAACGAATGAAACCAAGTGAGGGAGAGTTAAAGCCTTTTTTGAAAGGCGAGAATGTTGAAAGACTGAAACACGCGAAAGCAAACACGACTGAAGAAAGTTAACTTCACTGCCATATAGGAGCAGAGTATATTTCAAGGTCACTATAAGTAGTAATAGTAAATTACAGCCTAATGACAATGGTAATTGTAAAGACCATTCTGTTCTTTCGAAAGGGAAATGTGGAGTCTGAAGTCACTCATCCCTGTCAAAGAAAATGATTTAGGCTACTTCATATATTCCAATGAAGCCGAGGAGTTATTTTTAATGAAAGGGGTCCGGCTTGATCTGAGAGGAGTTCATGCCAAAGTGTCTAACATATCCCTTGATCTCTAACAAGTGCCACAACAGTGGCTCAGGAAAATGTGCTTTGAAGATCGCAGCTTCACATGGGATGAAAACTTTGGGATGAGATGATAATACTGCCACAAGGGCTTTAACAGCCTTTGATTGCAGTGCCTTTTTTATATAAGGGCTGGGGGTGGTGTGGGGGGGCACAAACAGCAAAAGGAAACCAGGGAAAAATGTTGCATTTGAAAACATGCCATGAGATTATGTAATCAAGTAACATACAATGAGTAATGACTAACGTTTCAATGGGGTTTTATACCAAGGGAGTCGGGAGATTTGATTTTGAAACCATTCTAGTTAGGCAGAAATACAGGGGATGACATGTTGCAATGGTGCTACACAACCCGTTTTGGCTGAGTTAAATACAAACGTCCTGTGTTGATTAGCTTAACAAAATAACACTTTTGCAGCACTCAAGTCCTTTGTCAGTGGGGAATAGATTCTTACGACAGTGAATACGGTTACATGCGATTGTGGATAGTCAGAATAATATAACAGATTAAAATGTTTACATGCTTTGCAAGAAGAACGATTTCACTAATAATCCTGTTTACATGGACACATCTGAAATCAGGCTACCTGGTGGCTCTTTGATAATTGCAGGAAACCCCAATCGAAATAAAACAATTTTTGGGAAGCATATTTGATTGAGTTCGATGTGCTTTACAGGAAAAATAAAATGAATGAAAATAAAAGCTGAAATACTTAAACGTAAGAAAAAAAAAGAAGAAAACAAACACCCTAAAGGAAAAGCATAGCTAAAAATATGTTTTACGATCGCTTTTAAAGGGGGGGGTCCGACCACAGTGTCGGACCCCCCCTCAGGTTCTCTGGCAGGCTATTCCAGAGGCTGGGGGCATAACTAAAATGTTGCCTCTCCATCCTAGGCTTTGGGACAGTTAAAAGGCCAGTGCCAGAGGACCTGAGGGACCTACTGGGTACATAATTAAAAGCATGTCTGACATGTATTGGGAAGCACAACTGTGGATTGATTTAAATACCAATAGAAGACTTAAAATGAATTCTAAAAAAAACAGCCAGCCAGTGCAAAAACATTAAAACCAGTGTAATGTGTGTTCTCCATCTGGTTTCGGTCAGTACCCATGCTGCAACATTCTATATGTTTTGCAGTTCACCAATGGCTTCCAATCAAGTTATAGAAACATCAAGGATGATCAATGGAAGCAGGATGCGAGCTCAATTTCAAGTCTCATAGCAAAGGATCTGAATACTTATGTAAATAAGGTATTTGATTTTTTTTTTACGTGTAAAAAAACTGTTTTTGCTTTGTCATTATGGGATATTGCGTGTAGATTGAGGGAAAAACAATTTAATCCATTTTAGAATAAGGCTGTAATGTGACAAAATCTGGAAAAAGTCAAAGGGTCTGAATACACGGTCTGCCAGCTTGCTCTCTGAATATCATAATGGACCTGCAACTGACTTTCTCTACTTCCGCTCTGCCTTTCTGCAATTTCCCTTTAAATGTATTCGTTTCTTCACAAAGCCAAGGGGCTCAACTACGGCATCAGTGGTTGCCCTTAATTTGGTATTAAAGTGAACAAAATCAACACAAGAGGAAGGCAGAAGTGGTGGAGTATTGTTCATACACTCAATAAAACCTGTAGTAACTTCAGAGGTAAGATAGGTAATACTGAACGCATTATCATGAAACACTGCTATGGGCAACAAGATCGTAAAAAAAAAAGATAAAGCAACATCAGTAGGAGTGGCGTTACAGTCTGATGACAGCCATGTTTTGGTGAGAAACATGCAAGCAACTTTGCGCTCGGTAATGAGGTCATTCAAATGTTAAAAAAAAAAGTGGCATATTCAATGTGTGGGCCACTGCCTCTGGAGCATCTGCCTCAAGGTAACCAACGGAATAACAACTAAATGATTAACGTTACAACCACATTTCTGACCATCTCAAATCTATCAGAATGGTAGGCGATGACAGTGTATAAACTCACTAGAAGGCAGAGTTAAAGCCACTGCCTCTGGAGCATCTGCCTCAAGGTAACCAACGGAATAACAACTAAATGATTAACGTTACAACCACATTTCTGACCATCTCCAATCTATCAGAATGGTAGGCGATGACAGTGTATAAACTCACTAGAAGGCGGAGTTAAAGGAACATAAAAAATGTTTGTTATTGTGAGTAACCTAAATTTGTGTGAAAACTGTTTCAAAAGACGCATACGTTTCAGTCTTAACAAACTCACTTCACTCACACTAAAGATGGAGGCTCGCTTGGCTTGAAACCACACACACACACAAGCTGCCAACCCAAAGGGTCAGTCCATCCTATGGTTAGGATAGAAACCGTAGAGGGATCATTGCAGACACGGAGGATTATGAAACTTGATTAGCATTTGGAAAGCAAATAAATTCACATCTCAAAGACAAATGAAATTGAACTGGCTGAACATTCATTTTATTTATTCATTTCAGAAAATCTATTTGAGGCTGCGGAGAAAGGGGCAAAATAAAAATGGACATTATGTAGGCGTTTCTGCTTGTAAAGGAGATATCAAAACTAAGACCGTCTGAAAGATAGAACTGTTTAAAAATCAAAGAGATTTCAGCATGGTGAAACTAATTATGATAAATAAACAGAGAAAAATAGAACAAATATGTTTATTGAAAGCTCAAAGCTAGAACTTGCTGATTTGTGGCCATATTTGCGCGTACCCCAGGGGGTATGCTCAATGCCGTATGCCCCCCCTCCCTCGCCTGAGTAGCCTCATTTCAGTGCCAACAATAAAACCATCTAGTGTTCAGTGAAATAACACTAATGTCAAATACAGATAGCCTAGTCAAATAATTAACATCCAATCACATTAACTGTTACTCTCTCGCGGGAATTCCACTAATGGTCCGTATGTAGCCAAACGTAGCTGCTGCTCATGTTGGTATTTGTAGCCAAAAGTAGCTCCTGCCCATTCCGTTTGCTCGAAAACTGATAAATGGTTTTTAAAAAGGCCCGCATTCAGAGACACCTACTACCAGCAGTACTACACCAACTACCAGCAGTACTACACAAGTTCTGCTTCCACAAGCACATCCAATGCTAGCATCAGTAATTATACATCTGTTGTTAGCCCAACTAGCATGGACACTGACAGCTGGCTGAGGTCTTGGCTGATTTCTTTTGATTTTCCCATGTCAAGCAAGGAGGCACTGAGTTTGAAGGTAAGCCTTGAAATATATCCACAGGTACACCTCCAATTGACTCAAATGATGCCAATTTGCCTATCAGAAGCTTCTAAAGCCATGACATAATTTTCTGGAATTTTCCAAGCTGTTTAAAGGCACAGTCAACTTAGTGTATGTAAACTTCTGACACACTGGAATTGTGATACAGTGAAATAATCTGTCTGTAATCAATTGTTGGAAAAATTACTTGTGTCATGCACAAAGTAGATGTCCTAACCGACTTGCCAAATCCATAGTTTGTGGTTGAAAAATGAGTTTTAATGACGCCAACCTAAGTGTATGTAAACTTCAACTGTATGTATGTATGTATGTATGTATGTATGTATGTATGTATGTATGTATGTATGTATGTATGTATGTATGTATGTATGTATGTATGCATGCATGTATGTATGCATGCATGCATATATTATGTTTAGGGGAGGTTAATTAAGGAAGACATCCTCTTCTGCAAACCACTGGAAACCTGGACAACAGGAGAGGATATTTTTAAAAGTACTGGACAGCTTTGTGACATCAAATGGACTTGTGGTCAAGATGTGTTGGTATCTGTACTGATGGCGCAAAAGTCATGACAGGGAGACATAGTGGAGTGGTAACTCGAGCGGTTGCTCCCGACGCCACTTGGGTACACTGCAACATCCATCGAGAGGCTCTTGCTGCCAAGGAAATGCCTGACAGCTTGAAAGACGTTTTGGACACTACAGTGAAAATGGTTAACTTTGATAAAACAAGGTTCCTGAACTGTCGTGTATTTTCTGCACTATGCAATGATATGGGCAGCGACCATGTAACGCTTTTACAACATACAGAAGTGCGCTGGTTATCAAGGGGCAAAGTATTGACACATTTTTGGGAATTGAGAGACGAGCTTAAAGTTTTTACTGACCATCATTTTCACTTGTCTGACCGCTTTCATGATGACGAGTTTCTCACACGACTGGCCTATCTGGATGATGTTTTTTTCCCCCTCACCTGAATCTAAGATTACAGCTAATATGTCTGCATTAACAAGGACAATACACAGGTCTTTCCATCATTGTTTGATTTGTGTGCAAATGAACTCAAGCTTACGGACAACGTCAAATGTGATATAGCGAAGCACCTGAGTGAGTTGGGTGCGCAACTACGCAGGTACTTTCCTGAAACGGATAACAAACAGCTAGATTCGTTATCCCTTTCATGCCTGGCCTCCAGTCCACTTACCGATATCTGAACAAGAGAACCTCATCCAAATTGCAACAAGCGGTTCTGTGAAAAGTTAATTTAAATCAGAAGCCACTGCCAAATTTCTGGATTGGGCTGCGCTCAGAATATCCTGCCTTGGCAAATTGCGTGGATTCTCAGTCCTCACGAGCATGAAAACTAAATACCAGGCACAGACTGTGGAAAAAGATTTAAGACGAAGACTCTCCAATACAACATTGCAGTTATGTGCATCCTTTCAAGCACAACCTTCTTATTAACCTGTGGTGAGTTACTCACCATTTTTTGATGAACAAATAAGATTTTATATGTAAGATGGTTAAATAAATAGCAAAATGATTGATTATTATTATTTGTGCCCTGGTCCTATAAGAGCCGTCACTTCCCACGAGCCGGGTTGTGACAAACTCACTCAATCTTATGTTTAATAAATGTATTGTCTAGTGTGTGTGTGTGTGTGTGTGTGTTGCAGGCTTACAATGACGTCAAAAAAACAAACATTTAGAGCACGCTGACCCTGGTGCTAGAGGGGGTACACAAATGGAGGTTGAACATTTGAAGGGGTACAGGACAACAACAACAAAATGTTTGGGAACCACTGCTATAGAAGATCTGTGGCACTGACAGTCATTAGGAGCAAGTCACATTACACAACATTTACTTTCCGTTTACTTTTCAAAGGACAGGATGAGAAGAGAAAAATATGGCAGTTCAGGGCACTGATTAAACCTACACAATTGCAAACACCAAGAAAGCAGCTGGTGAAAATCAAAAAGGAGAAATACATTTTATACAGCAGTCTGAACTAACCTATTGTAAAATGTATTGAACAGCATTAAAAAAAAGTGATCATTGAGGGAAGGCTATTAAAATCAAACAAAACATTCAAATTGGATATTAAATCGCCCCTTATGGATTTGAGGGGCTCGTCTTCATTGTTAATTCGTTGCTAGCGATAATTGTTTTGCTCGGACTCCCATTTCCTTTCACCTCTGAAGTCTGGAAGGCGAATGTGAAGCACACTCCCACCTCCTGTTCCCATCCCCATCATCCTTTACCCACTGCCCTCCACCTTTCCTTCCAGCTGGATGTCCTATGAGGGCTGATGACCATCCTGGGTAACCATGTCCTTGAGTGTGTCAATGTTTTGTCAACCTGAAACAAAGACGTGACCTGAGAGCGACATTCTATAACGTCGTGGGTTGCAATGAAGCCATCTCTTTTCAATGCATTTGGGAATGAACCGGAACACACTACTTGAACACACTACTTGAACACACTACTTGAACAGTAGCGGCAGTAGGACTGAACACGAGGCAGTGGCAGAGCTAAAATGGGCAAGGCGCCTCTATAGCCGTGCCAAGAGGATACTGTGTGCATACAGACAGCAGAAACTGAGACGGTACCCATCTCCAGAGAACACAGTACATCAGCCCCCATAAAAAAATCTCCCTGCCTCTGCCGTACCTCGGGCGGCAGGACCAGATATGCCAAGCAGCCAGCTGGCCAATCAGCTTGTCACGGAACCAGCCAAAGGGCCTACCAACAACCCGAGAGAATCAGTGAGCTAAATCTGCTAGAAAAATCCACCAGTCACTAGGGCGGAATCCAGATTTTCATACGGTCATACCATTTCTGTACCATACCAGGGTATATGGTATTACTAGAAGTGCACACGAGGGACGCTATTTCAAAGAAACAGTGCATTTGGAACGTATTCAGACCCCTTGACTTCTTCCCCATTGTTATGTTACAGCCTTATTCTAAAATAGATGGAATTGCCCGCCCTCCCCCTCAATCTACACACAATACCCCAGAATGACAAGAAAAATAAATGTTATGCAAATGTATTAAATAAGTACTCAGACCCTTTAGTCAGTACTTTATCGAAGCACCTTTGGCAGTGATTACAGCCAAGTTTTCTTGGGTGCGACACTACTAGCTGGGACCTTATATAGACAGGTTTGTGCCTTTCCAAATCATGTCCAAACAATTGAATTTGCCACAGGTGGACTCCAATCAAGTGGTAGAAACATCAAGGCTGATCAATGGAAACAGGATGCGTCAGAGCTCAATTTCTGGTCTCATAGCAAAGAGTCTGAATACTGTACGTAAATAAAAAAGCTCTTAAATTTTTCTGAAATTTGCTAGAATTTCTAAAAACCTGTTTTCACTTCATCATTATAGAGTATTGTGTATAGATTGATGAGGAAAAATAATTGAATCCATCTTACAATAAGGCTGTAGCATAAAATGTGGAAAAGGGGAAGGGGTCTGTATACTTTCCAAATGCACTGAATAATAGAACTGTAACAAAAAAAAAGTGGAGGTGGGACAAAATGGCGCTGTAGAGAACTTTCAGCGAGCTCCCGTGGCATTCGTTAATTTCTATTTATATTCATTTTCTTGCTTGATAAAGTGGTAGAATTTGCTCAAATAAGTTACCCTACAACGAGTCTGGACGGCTATTTCTCAAATTTCCAACAGCAGAACTACTAAGAACTCGACCAAAACCACCACCCCTGTAGATGTTCAGGAGGAGCTAACTAACGTTAGCAAAGCTAACATCATTGCGGATCCAGGCACAATGGACCTGGTGATTCAAAGGATGACAGATAACTAGGGATGCACAATATATCGGTATCGGCCGACATTAGATAAAAATGCCTAGGTTAACGCTGATGTTAAAAACTGAGGTCAAAGATACTGTGCATACCTATATAAAATGTAGGTACATGATGTAATGACGCCACGTAAAATTTTGCGCTAAACGTGCAACACAGCATTCCTAACCTAGCCCACACAATGTCTGCTGTGTGGATCGAGCAGTCAAAAGTCAAGCAGTCATTTGAAAGGGTAAGAAAATTTCAGCGAGACAATTCAAAAGGCAAAATCCATTAAAGCCAAGATAATGGACTTCATTGCCCTTGACAAGCAACCGTTCTGTCGTGAGTGATGTTGGCTTTCGCCGACTGGTCGAGCAACTGTACACACTACCAAGTGCGCCATTTTTTGAGATGTTGCCCTACCGGAGTTACACAGTAATAGCGTCACTGGTATTAGCTTCACGACATACATACTACGGAACACCGTTTGGGTCTCTGCGTGTCAAAAGATATAGTAGCACTGTCAATGCTATACAAACAAATTCTGCAAACAAGCAAACCCCGGACACGAACGATGCGTTTACAATACCGCGTTGGTAATAAAGCATCACTTGTTCGACTGCAACTTCTGGGGTAGCTAGCTTTAGCTTGATACCTAGCTAGCACCAATACAACCAGCCTGAAAACAATGACCAGTAGAAACTGCAGTCATTTTCATTATTCTTAGCAATGATTTAGGAATCCTTGTGAGAAAGTATCAGCTAGGTTACCACTTGTTTGCCTAGTGAAATTTAACTTCAGTTCATGAAAATAAATGGCTAGCTAGCTACTTAACCCTGTTGCCCAAAGCTAACGTTATAAACAGCCAGCTAGCGTTATCTGGCCAGTGAGGATCGATCGGACTGGGTTGTGAAGCTAGCCACAATAAGGATTAGGCACAGTAGTGGAATTTGCGGTTGCCTTCAAAATAAAAGTATGTAATTGACTGATGCAAATAGTAGAATTGCCACACTTATATTGAAGGCTAACCGCAAATTCCACTATTGTGGCTAGCTTCACATAGATGGGTCCAACCACCATTATTCAAATAATAACTGTCTTATAAATTAGGGTTATTTTAGATGACACCTAGCTATATAGTTAGACTTCAATGTTTGACACGCAAAGCCTCAAATAGAATTAGAACAAAGCCAAAAAACATTTAGCTGTTAGCATGGCAAGTTTTATTCTGAGGCTTAAAATCAAAGCAAAAGATGTTGTGGATGGAATTGCAGTATTTAGATGTAACTTGGTAACTTTTGACAGACTGGTTTAGTCTGGACAAACAAAAAAAATAAATGGTTGCTTAGCAATATTTGCATAATCTTTGTGATTGAAAGATAACCCTCACAGCTATCAAACCAGGATCAACTCCTCAAGCTCATTAATGATAGAAATGTTCATATTTGAAGATGGCAGGAAGGCCAATCACTTTGCAATGACAAGGAGTGGAATGATAGCTAAAGATACTGGTACTTAGGCTAGAATGTCTTTGCTGTAACCAAGAAGCTTGACATCTAGCCACTAAGCTAGCAAGTTAGCAAACCAAATGCAAAGCTATAGCCCTGAGCTGGATATCATTTGACACATCTTAGATTTTTTATAGTTATAAGCAGTGCCGTTTTTTTAACCCCGCCCCCAAAACGGTATTGAAAATCACACCGTCGGTATTTCGAAGAGAAACCATGGGCTAATCTTCACAATAATCCTTGCATTCAGTCCTTCGATTACTTGCAGTTACGCTACCTTAAAACTCAAACAGCAGTCTAAGGCCTTCCACTAGCAAGTTTGTAAGAAGTTACAGAATAGTTGTAGGCTAATATGGAAATAGATGAAAGACGGAAACAAAACACACTTAAGCGCTCAGCTATTTTAACTTCTCAGCCAAAATAGATTAAAGAGTTGATCTTATTAAAAGCAGTTCTACTCCAACTAGGCAACCCCATCGGCCTTGCAAGAAATTCAATATTAATCTTATAACTTTGGAAAATAACTCCCACTAGATTCCCTGCCCAATGGAGGAAAAAAGTACAAATTAAAAAGATATGCCAATTAGTTTTTTGGACAATTGATTTTCTTTGACCCCTCCACTACCTCCTCCAGCCTGGTTGAATGGCTGTAGACTACTTTTTTTCTCTCTGCTTCCTTCCCCCTCGCTCCATGAAGGCGCGCTCTCCCACAGCGAAACTGCTGACTTTTGTCAGTGAGTGAAGGTGCCCTTCTGCCCCCACCGACCGATGGCTGTCAGAACTTCTAGCACAATCCGGCCTCCGCCCATCAAGTCCATCCCCAGAGAGAGGGGCAATATCCCGGATAACCGCAAACGCAGTTGACACTTTTATTTTGAAGCTGTTGTGGCTGTCAAATCCACTGCTAGGTTAATTTTTCAGCACTGCGCGAATACTAACCATCCTCTCAGGGAGCAACGTGAGAATGAAATCGTATCACCTGGCAACGAGGGACTTTTTTTTGTACATCAGCAGATTAGGTCCCTTAGATTCTGACCATCATTCATGCCCTAGATTCTTGCAGTTTCTCTTCACTGGGATGTAAGGCCAAAGCGAGGTGGAGGCGAAAGTTGAAGCATAACATTGACAAGCCAGGCGTGCCCTCACACTACCAAAACTAAGCAATCATTCTGAGAGGATCTCACCCAGGGCGGCATATCGGCCAGGACCTGATCTTAATTTATAGACTAATCAGAAGAGATTCCATATCAAAATGATACCATGCCAGGTTGGAGAGGATTGGCCCATTGTCCATTTGACACAACATTAGAACGTAGGCCTCAGAGCCAGAACCTTGGTCGACTGCTGTTGAATAATTAATGAAGTCAGACACATCCAACCTTTAAAGATAGTTTTTTTTAAGCAAGCAATGAAAACGTGCATTGTATAGATTGTTTTGCTGAAGCACCCCGCGCATCTAGCAATGAGCTGCTCAAGCATCAAAAAAGGACAGATGTAGAACATTTAAATAGACAAAGTTAGCAAAACAATTGCTTATAATCAAATGTATTTATAAAGCCATTTTTACATCAGCAGATGTCACAAAGTGCTGTACAGAAACCCAGCCTAATCATTAGCAAACACTCCAGCTATTAGGTAAAGTGTATCTACATAAAAATACAAATCTGAAAATGACTGTAGGCCTATTTAAAATGGTTTTGGAAGCAATTTAACATTTTCATTATGGTCTTCAACCACAACCGTCAGCTACACTGTTACTCAATTACGTCACCTGTGGGTAGGAAGACTATACAGAGAGAGCGCGGGAGAAAAAAAACTGACGGGGGAGCACAGCAATTGTGAGCCGTTTAAAATGGCAGTTAAAAGTCCAGCAAGTGTGTGTAGTCAGAGGGAGAAGATGTAAAAGAAAAACAAGCCTGGGGATTTCTTGGCAGAATACTACCATACATGTTTCGCAAGCGATATGTTTTATCCCGTTGCACTGGTTCAGTAAAAATAAAAACAGCAAGAGGCTTACTCAATGAGACAGAAGTTGAGGTAGAAATCAACAAAACGGGAATGCATGTGCTTTGTAGTGGGTTGCCAGATTCCGCAGTGTATATGTGAATGGAATAACCCCAAAACAAACAATTGTTTATATGCCAGCAGAGCATTTTGTGTTCCCCGATGGCTCCCCTGAGCTCTAAGCTCCTTCCTGCCAGCTCAGCTCCTACGCGTGCGGCCACAACCGCACACGTCAGCCATAACTCCTCACCCACCACCCCTGCCCCCTGGGCACATGGGAAATGGAAGTTCATCATGAGCTTAGCATCAAGGGTCATGATTGAAGACAATAGGAGAATAAAGTGGTGTATTTGGTCATTACCTCTGGATTGGGTGTGATATGAATGTGGTTATGCCTGGGACTGGAGTCTAACGGAAGCCAGAACAGCATCTTTGGCATTGAAAAATGTGCTTCAAAGAAACACAGTGATCTCACAAAGCTGCCTGTCTTCATCTACAGGAGTGTCGATACAAGCCCAACACAAGGTTCCTTTTTACATGTCAATTCAATGATCATCAGGATAAATCTGTGATTTTTATTCGATGCGTCACTTCCAACAGGGTGGGTAGATTGATCCAATGCGAAGAACACGAAGGATTCTGAAGCGGTAAAGATTCTTTCAACATGAGTACTCACTATCCAGAGTATTGTTTAAATGACGCTTTTGTTCGTTTTGGTTAATTACCCATTTCTTGAGGTACATGCAATTCTGGCCTCATTTGATGGATGTAGGCTAAACGCAACTGAAGAGCCACAGCTCTGGTAGGCCCAAATTCATTGCTGGGCATCAAATCAAGCCTTCTGCCCTGTGCTCCAAACAATGCATTATAGGGACTCCGAAAATTTGTTTTTACAAAGTTTGCCACCCACTGCAGTTAATCGGGCACTGCATATTTCAGTGTCTGTTGGACAGATGGCTGCGGCGGAGATGCTGCAGGGAATAAACGTTGGTTTTGGGATACTCTTCAGCCAAGCCTCTATTAGGGGACATCTATTAGAATTAGATCCTTACCAGATAACGCATTAGAGTAACTGTTCAGTGAGTTGCACTCGCCCTGCTTCAAGCGATTTGCTTTGATACATGTTCAAGATACATGTTCGATGGGGGGGGGGGGGGGGGGGGACATTGATGACTAAGCCAATAATGAGATCAAATAGCTTGACGAAACAACTCCATTTGGCATACTGTCTGCTGCCGAAGGGGACCTTGAAAACAGGTTCTCGTAGACAGCTCAGAGGCCATTAAATGTGCATGATACATTTGTATAAAGAAAACCTTGTGCGTTAGGCTATGTCATATAAGAAATACATGAGCATTGGGATGCATCTTTATTTATGAATGATGATGCAATAGGGTATAACTAAACACCTTCGAAGGAGTGATTTAGAAGACATCTGAATAGAAAAGTAGCATTGTTGATGGCCTTTATTGCATATTTCAAAGAGAAAGGTAGATAGAAGGGTGATCTAAAGGCTACTCTTTGTAATACCAATTATCCCTGATGACTTCTGCCGCTCTCACTGCAGCTGGCCTATACACCAACATGAGAAGCTAGAGAGTTCAGCAAGCATTGCTTCAGTTTAATCCACCTATGAGATCTTCATTCTGGAGGACAATGAAAGGGTATAGCAGTGGCCTAAGGCCCGAGTGAGTCACCCGTATAACCTGGGCTCATCTGTCCTGGCAGAAGAGAGATTGCCGCCTATTGTTTTACCGATCAATAAAGGGTTAGCCGAATCAACTTAAGTCTCAGATCGCAGAGAGATGGACATGGTTGCCTGGCAAAGAATCCACCAGGCTCTCTTTCTTTCTCTCCCCCCCCCCCCCTCACCTTGAGCAAAGCGGCAGTTTGCAAGATCAAAAGGTGATTGAGATGCACAGCGAGCGTGAATCTAGGGCTCAGGCTCCAAGCTCCAGCCTTGGCGAGGAGACGAACCTATGGCACCATCGAGGTGGGTTTGTTGGTGTGCGTGTTTGGCCACAGATGAAACCCAGCGCTTAAACCTTTCCTGAACATCCAGCTCATTATCTCTGATGGAAACTCTTCCTTCTCATTGCTCCTCTGACAGAATAGGCCCTGTTTTCTGAATCCCCAGGGGTGGGATAACAGGAGGATAGACTGATTCCAAGTTCCCTACATGTGCACTGTCTGAATAGAATCAGAGATGTTACCGCAGAGTTGGGAGGAAATCAACCCTGTGAGTGATATTGAACGGCTCCATCAGAAGCCTGGCAAATGTTGGACAAAGTGAGAGAAATGTGGGAGGCAAGAGGTGTCATTTCCCCAAAAAGGGTGTGTAGGCCATCGCTTGCACTTCCAACCTTGTGGTTTGAGTTTCAGTAAGCTCAATGACGCGCTTGCAATTCCCTCAGTCAGTCAATGCAGCATCTTGACAAATGAGATGAGCTGTACTGGTTTAAATGATCCAAGGGATGCTTTGGCAGGTGCAATCAATAAAAACATTTGACACAAGCTTCTAGACGAAACATGACACTGATTGACGTAGCCTGGTGTTTGAAACAGGTAGCCTATGGCCCAGATAAGGCAAATAGAATTGACTATACTATATTATAACTGGGTCTTAGAGAGCAGGGCTGAAGATAACATTGTCATGCCACTCACTATTCCATCACAAACAATGTTTGCATAGTTCAATATTAGCTTGGCATACTGCTGATAAATCCAACCTCGCATTCCGTTCTCACTGTCGAGTAAAATGTTCTTGATTTAATTGATCACAAGCATTTGGATGCTAAAAGAGAACACATAACTAGGCTCAACACAAACTTGATGTCATGAAAGAGAATTGACTTGAGGAAAGCTCTGAATGAACCCTCTCAGAATAGCAAGAGCGTTACAAAAATCTGCGGCTTCAAATAAGACGCATCCGGAAGAGCTTGATAGATGGGTTAACCGTCCTCAGGTTACCTAGTAAACCACACTGCTAGCTAACCATTTACCTTATAGAGAGGCTGGGGAACCATGTGACCACCCAAGGTCGTCCGTTAGGCAGCATATCAGACATATGCCAAAACAATGCAATTCTGTCGCAAATGGCACCCTTGGGTGTCATTTGGGGCTTACCACAATTCTGCATTGAGTCTCCTTGCAATTTTGCTGAGGAAGTCCTCTGGAGCTCTACTTGAAGGTACTTTATACAGACAACACACATAGGTCTAGGCAAAGCCTGGTACTTAGTGTGGGAGAGGAATAATGGTAGTTGTGTGAAAAGTGCAACATTAGCCCAGGGTCTACCAATTATCCTTGCTTGTTAACATAGCATGCAGGCAAATACCCATAGGCTCCAAGTCATTGTCCTAACATTAGCTAGCATTGGCTTGCAAAACTACCTCCAACTTCCTTCATACTGGACACAGACAAAAATGGTATCCACAAGTGTATCTGACTCTGGGGAAGTAGATACAGGGCTCATTGCCAAAATCCCTTTAAAAGAGGAATGCACACTAACACTGCCTAGGCAGAGTAACATGCACTTTATCTAAGGTAAAGCTTTCATTCAGATGTTTCACTTCAGTAGGGGCATTATGGCACCTTGTGCAATCATGTACACTACTAACCAATACTTAATGGTGCCACTACAGTAACAACAGTCTTGAGTGTTGGCTAATAGCCCACATGAAATAAAAGCACAATCAGCTGTGATTTGAGAATGGGACACTGCAATGCTGATCAAAAAATAAATAAATAAATAAATGAATGGCAGGGCAGGCAGCCGTTTGGACAGATAGACAATAGCAGAATAATCCCGAGTACAGTGTGTAGAGATGCCAAGAATAAACCGAGGGGAGACACCCCCTGGCTTCCGGGTTTTAATCTTGCTGTCATAAAGTGTCACGTTAACTTGATTTGTATTATAAATTGGCAGTGCCCACATATTCAAGCTGGCCAGTGGCCATATATTCATGTTAGGAGGCCAATAAAATTGTAAAGAGCTGTACTTGCATGTCTATGCTAAAGTATCGATAATTACCACAACCGTCGGATGTTTTTGAGGCTATAAATAAAACTCTAAAACCTGAGACGCAGATCAACATAGTTGGCAATGTTGTACCCAAAGTGAGAAGTGGCACTGACTGTCCTCTTGGAGCCACGATAACCTCGACTTTGACTAGGATACCCAACTTTGACGAGTGAATAAAGTAAATGAGTGACAAGAAATATAAAAGTTCTAGGCCTATTCCTCACGAGGAAATGTCCAAGGTGTTCTGACTTCAGGACATTGCTTGCCTAGCTAATTTAGCTGGCTAACAATCTGTCAGCCTATTCACAATACTGAGAAAATTGTTGATTTGCAGGTTGTCCTGTGCTACCTATATAAACGTCAGCTAGTTCGCTATTAGCCAGCTCATCATTTTTCAAAAACCGTCCGGGGAATGCAGGGAAAGTTTTGCAACCGGGAAGTTGTGCGCCATGAAAGTTGGCTACAAAAACTGCATTATGCGGTCAGGGAGACAGATCACGAGATATTACCATACAGTCAATGAAGCTAGGCACCAACCCATCTAGAACAGCAGCAAACATGACTCCGCTTCTGGCCAGCAATCCTATTGACTAACGCAACAAACGTTAGCTTTGGCTCGCTAGCTAATACTGTAGTTCGCTAATTAGCTAACGTTACTTACCATGGATCGAACTCGTGGATGATGCTCTCGAACCGGATCACTGCAAAAAGTCTAGAACTGAAGCCTGCCAACCAGGCCAGAAAAAGAATAGTAAACGAGAGTAAGGACTGCCACCCCGCTGGCTGTGCCAGTCCGCCAGAGAGGCCTCCTTTGCCCCCTCCTCCACCCACGGCGTTGGGTCGGCTGTTACCATGCAGCGATCCCCCGGCATTCGGAGACGCTTTGTGCTTGCCGTCCGTGGCTGTGTGCTGCTCCGCCATATTCTGCGTGGTTTGCGGCGTCGGTCGCGTTTGAAAGAGTAGTGAGCACCCTCCTGCCACGCTCCACTATCTCCCACTATCTCCCGCTATTCCCGCTATTTTTTATTTTTTTTGACGTGGTTTTATCTCCTTATCTTCACTGTGTCCACCGGCTTTTTATTCACATTCGTCAGTGACAACCACCATTACATCGCACACGCTCTTGTGAAACGTAATCAGATGGGAGGGAATGGGCGGGACAGTAGAAAATCTCGACAGCCTCTCACAGAACGACAGGTACAACAAGGCGGAGCCAAAGACCGCTGAGCGGTTGGATATTCAAAACCAATCCCGCGCAAGTACGATGATGACAGACCGATTTGATTACCAATGGAATATCAGAACCTACACAAGAACGTTGAAAACCGTGGAAATGGTTTCAATTTCACAATACACACAATACATACAAATCTAAAGTCAGAGCGGCATAGACTAAAATACGATAGAATAGAACACAGTATATACATATGAGATGAGTAATGCATAATATGTAAAAATTATTAAAGTGACTTGTGTTCCATTATTAAAGTGGCCAGTGATTTCAAGTCACTGGCCATGTGTTCTCATCACTATCTGTCCCCCAGCAAAGACAAAAGTACACTATACATCATTGTGTAACTTAGGAATACAGTGCATTCGGAAAGTATTCAGACCCCTTGACTTTTTCCAAGTTTTGTTACGTTCCAGCCTTATTCTAAAATTGATTGAATAGTTTTTTTTCCTCATCAATCTACACACCATAATGACAAAGCAAAAACAGGTTTTTAGACATTTTTGCAAATATATTAAAATTAATAAACTGAAATATCACATTTACATAAGTATTCAGACCCAGCAATTACAACCTTGAGTCTTTTTGGGTATGACGCTACAAGCTTGGCACACCTGTATTTGGGGAGCTTCTTGATTTCCTCTCTGCAGATCCTCTCAAGCTCTGTCAGGTTGGATGGGGAGCGTTGCTGCACAGCTATTTCCAGGTCTCCCCAAAGATGTTCGATTGGGTTCAAGTCCGGGCTCCAGCTGGGCCACTCAAGGACGTTCAGAGACTTGTCCCGAAGCCACTCCTGCTTTGTCATTTTATTTATTTAACTAGGCAAGTCAGTTAAGACCAAATTCTTATTTACAATGATGGCCTACCAAAAGGCAAAAGGCCTCCTGTGTGGACGGGGGCTGGGATTAAAAATAGAAAATATAGGACAAAACACACATCACGACAAGAGAGACACCACAACACTACATAAAGAGAGACCTAAGACAACAACAAAGCATGGCAGCAACACATAACAACACAGCATGCTAGCAACACAACATGACAACAACATGGTAGCAGCACCACATGGCAGCAGCACAACATGGTACAAACATTATTGGGCACAGACAACAGCAAAGGGCAAAAAGGTAGAAACAAGAATACATCAAGCGAAGCAGCCACAACTGTCAGTAAGAGTTTCCATGATTGAGTCTTTGAATGAAGAGATGGAGATAAAATTGTCCAGTTTGAGTGTTTTTTGCAGCACATTCTAGTCACTAGCTGAAGCGAATTGAAAAGACGAGCGAGCCAGGGATGTGTGTGCTTTGGGGACCTTTAACAGAATGTGACTGGCAGAAGGGGTTTTGTGTGTGGAGGATGAGGGCTGCAGTAGATATCTCAGATAGGGGGAGAGTGAGGCCTAAGAGGGTTTTATAAATAAGCAACAACCAGTGGGTCTTGCGACAGGTATACAGAGATGACCAGTTTACAGAGGAGTATAGAGTGCACTGATGTGTCCTATAAGGAGCATTGATGGCAAATCTGATGGCCGAATGGTAATGTCCATCTAGCTGCTCGAGAGCACCCTTACCTTCCAATCTATAAATTACATCTCCGTAATCTAGCATGTGTAGGATGGTCATCTGAATCAGGGCTAATTTGGCAGATGGGGAGAAAGAGGAGCGACTATGATAGAAGAAGCCAAGTCTAGATTTAACTTTAGCCTGTAGCTTTGATATGTGCTCAGTGAAGGACAGTGTACTGTCTAGCCATACTCCCAAGTACTTGTATGAGCCTCAAGCTCTAAACCCTCAGAAGTAGTAATCACATCGGTGGGGAGAGGGGCATTCTCGTTGTCCTGTTGGAAGGGGAACCTTCGACCTAGTCTGAGATGCTGAGTGCTTTGGAGCAGGTTTTCATCAAGGATCTCTCTGTACTTTGCTCTGTTCATCTTTCCCTTGATCCCTCCCAGTCCCTGCCGCATGATACTGCCACCATCATGCTTCACCGTATGGATGGTGCCAGGTTTCCTCCAGACGAGATGCTTGGCATTCAGGCCAAAGAGTTCAATCTTGGTTTCATCAGACGAGAGAATCTTGTTTCCAATGGTCTGAGAGTCCTTTAGGTGCCTTTTGGCAAACTCAAGCGGGCTGTCATGTGCCTTTTACTGAGGAGTCGCTTCCGTCTGGCCGCTCTACCATAAAGGCCTGATCGGTGGAGTGCTGCAGAGATGGTTGTCCTTCTGGTAGGCTCTCCCATCTCCACAGAAGAACTCTGGAGCTCTATCAGAGTGACCATCAGGTTCTTGGTCACCTCCCTGACCAAGGCCCTTCTCCCCAGATTGCTCAGTTTTGCTGGGCGGCCAGCTCTAGGAAGAGTCTTGGTGGTTCCAAACTTCTCCATTATAGAATGACGGAGGCCACTGTGTTCTTGGGGACCTTCAATACTGCAGAAATGTTTTGGTACAGTTCACTAGATCTGTGCCTCCACACAATCCTGTCTCGGAGCTCTACAGACAATTCCTTCGACCTCATAGCTTGGTTTTTGCTCTGACATGCACTGTCTACTGTGGGACCTTATATAGACAGGTGCCTTTCCAAATCACGTCTCAAGGATGATCAATGGAAACAGGATGCACCTGAGCTCAATTTCGAGTCTCATACAAAGGGTCTGAATACTTATGTAAATGAGGTATTTCTGTTTTTAATTTTTATAAATTTGCAAAATTTATAAAAACCTGTTATGGGGTATTGTGTGTAGATTGATGAGGAACAAAACGTATTTAATCAATTTTAAAATAAGGCTGTAACGTAACAAAACGTGGAAAAATCTGAATACTTTCTGAATGCAGTGTAGCTCTCTGGATAGTACAGTTGACAGCTTTTATTCTACGCTTTTTACATAAGGAGGCATCAACAGAGAAAATGGGTGAGTTTTTTTAATCGAGTGTGATATGATTGATTGAAGATCAATAGATTTAATGATTGGTTGATTTAAAGGCTATAATATTGGATATAATATTGTGCAATATCAAACACATTCATCACAATATTTTCCATGAAACAATGGGTAGTTTACATCCCTGGAGGGAAAACTAATGTGGGTATTATAACAGTACTTATTACTATAATGCATACCACTTTGTATTCAACTGATATAAATACATTTAAAAAAGGTATAACTTGACACGTTGCTGGAATAGAGTATTTGTTGCATACTTGGCTGCTATGTTTATATTAGGTTCATAATTCAAGTGAAAATACACAGTCCTTGCCCTTGAAAATATCTCTTCACAGCATTTTCCCCTTGAACAATAATGATGTAGGCTTTTCTATGAAATACAAGGCCATTGAACATAATTTTTTAAAACAGTGATCTTGAGAAACATTGAATATTAATAGATATAAAGAAGAATATGATATGAACATAATTCAATAGATAGCCTATCTAACAATAATTGTATTCAACTCACTTCCCTGCAATGCAACGTCTGTGTTGCCTCAGTGTGGTATAAGCTACTGACTGCAGAAGTTGATAGCCCGTTGGTGCCGTTGGGTTATACCTTATAACAACACCAGCACCATGGACACATACGAGGCTATCAACTTCCACAGTCAGTGTACGGAACAAGTGACCATTGGGTCACATAGAAAATGGGGAAGAATATTAATTGTAGAACATTGATGGGTAACTGAAGCTTGGGCCAGCTTAACGGCGAGCCTGGATAGAGAGCGATAAGAGGGGGGATAAAGAGAAGCAGATGAAGGGTGGAGGAAAAGACAAGGCACAGATTTAAGAGGGGAATTCAAGGAATGAACAAAGCAGCAAGATCGTATAGGCTGAGACAGGATAAAGAATAATAGACTAAGAGAACAGTATTAAAGAAAGAGTGATAGTGTGATGCCTTGCAGGTAGACCAGAATCGGATTAGCTCCGTAATACAGACAAACCACTGCATAAGTGTGCTATTATTGCAGCTCAGAGCCAAAGGGTCGAATTCAGCTAGACAAAGTGTCTCTCGTTCATCACAAATGCCTGCATATTCCACAACAGTAACATTAGCCTCCATAAAATCTATGAAAAATACAATGCTGTGAAGATAGTTTCAATGGCATCCATTGTCACAGCACAGATGAAAACAAGCTGCTTTGGGTCCAGATGCTGGACAGGGCAGATTCGCTTGCTTCTGTCTCCTGAGAGAGAGCCTTGGGTGTATGTTTGTTCCTCTCTGTCTTTCATTGTTTCTTATTTACTGGCTTTCATTAGTTCTTTAAAGAGGCATGCCGCAAGAGAGAATATTTAAGACAGTCGACAGGTGCTTACTCAACCAAGGCCTAGCATACGAAGATTCAAGATGACGGGAGTTCAGCTGGGCCTTCACTCTTCATCTTCCTTTTGGAAGCTTTTCTTGGTAAGCCATTCTCGTTCAAAATGGCGGGTTTGGGGGCTTAAAATTGAGTAAACAATCTGAGGTTCATAACTTACTTGTCATGGCTCACAAGTGTACACAAATAGGCAAAAAAGGGGGCAAAAAGGCCCCCTTTGCTCTTGGTTCTCAAGCAAAGCACAAAGATTTACATTTATAGACATGATCCTCTGTCTGTTGGCTTATAAGGGATAAGCAGTATCTGCTCTGAGGTTGAGAAGATAAAGAGGCCTGCTGGTGGTACCACAATACCATCCAAATTAATGGGTATTTCAAACAGACATAGTCTGTCTGAGAGCTTTGGCGTAGAAGTCCCATTCTATACATCTATCGATCGGCTCAAGCAATTTGTCGGGGTTTCACACAGTAGGCCTCCGATCATCTCAAATCACTCAAAATTGTGCTTCTTCTCGTTATGTAAGCTGGGGCAAGTCGCGGATGACCTCCCTCATTGCCACAGTTCTGACAAATATGTATTTTGCAATGTGCTTTTTAACGGTGCCTCCAGTTTCATGCAGATGGCGTGTGAATTGTAGTGCAGAGTGTTATCTGGTGGCACAATCTGTTATACTCGTTGGAAATCAAGAGGATTCAGAAAAGCAAACGCATCAAGTTCCAGCATTAACCACTTGCCTTGCACAATAACCTAAAGAAGCTACCTAAAAGCCAGGGCAAGCAACTTACCAAATTATAATATAAAAAGGATAATAATTGAACTAACATCACTTGCATGTAAAAACACAGAGGCAGGATGTTTTGTCCTCATTGGTTTATAACATAGCCAGATGTTTAGTCTGTTCTTAAGAATCTTTTTAACAGCTTCTTTCCCTTATTATACAAGCTCAACAATTTACCAAATAGAGTTAGAAACTATTTCAATGTGTTTATGTATGAAAGCAGGGACTTTTAACAATATAATGGGCTTAGCAGCATGCGTTGCTCCAGAGCCTGCACGCATTGACTCTATTGAGCTCTCCCTATTCTAACAGTGCTGCAACCTCTGGAACGCCACAGCATACGCAGCTGTGCATCGCAATCACGAGTGGAAAATAGGCCTACAAGGTGCAATTGTAATAGTGTCTCTATTTATTCTGACCAAAGACACCATATTTTATCAAGCAAACAAATAAAAAAACAGAAAACAGACCTGGAAAGCCTATAGTACTCTACAAGGTAAAAATGCATAAAATAGAGACAGACACAAAAAAAAATGGAAGCCATTGTTGTGTCCTTTTCAACACGCTCACATAGTCAACCTACAGTTGGGTTCTACTCATGTATTACAAAGGTAGGAACAGGTTAAAAATAAATACAAGCGTTATTAAAGGCACCTGCATAATTGCTCTATTAAACCTGCCCAAATTAAATCATGTTTCTATGGCAACATAATACTAATTCAATTTCACCAAAGCATTGTTCATTTCCTTTTAACACAAATAGCCTTTGGTTATGCAAAGTGGTGTTAAAGGGGGCAGGAAGCCAAAGAAGCTCTGGTGTTAATATGTGGGTATCAACCGACTTAACCCTGGTTGGCAGCTTTCATTCATTCACTCAACCGTAAGCGGGGAAATTTACTCTGAAAGTGTGTATGTCTGAGAGTGAGTCACATTGACTATAGTCTCACTTGGACAGATTTACAGCACTTTGCATAGTAGTAGGCAGACAATGTGAGACTACGGACTCTGGCTTGCCCGACATGCCAAGACATACTTGCAATATCATATCAATCATCCCCAAAATGGGTTGTGTTAGTTAGGAGGACTATACGCTCTTAGAAAAAAGGGTTCCAAAAGACCACTTTTGAGGTCTGAAAAGATCTGAGAAGCTTTACTTTTAAATTGTAATGTACTTTAAACAATTTGTTCTGGTCAAGATCAAGCATGTAACTGCATTTCAAATTATAATAATAATGACACAGCTAGTCTGCGCAACTGACACAAAAACACAGCTGACGCTTCAAAGAACAAGGACACTAGAGAGCACGGCTATTAACAAAAAGCCTTCCTATTCTAAAAGGTCTGTAGGACCTAGCTGCTTCCCATGATGCCTCCTGAGGTTGATGGCCTGCAATTCAGGAATGAGAAATGTTACATGTGAAAAACAGTTGAACTTCGCCTGACATCATTCCACAGACAAAATATGATTCAGATGTTGAAAACAAGTGTGCCTCCCAATTTCCAAGCTGCCCCAGCTGACGAATAGCCTCGCTCTGACATTCTTGAGCTTCCAACGCTTGCCATTTAATTTGAAAAACAACAGATTTATGGGGGGTTACTTGGGTGACACCCCCAAAACTAGACATCAATATTCTGGCAGCAATATTCTATACAAGAAGAGCAGAAGACTGCTCCACTGAATTACATCAATCATGATGACAAAATATCCAAACAGGTTACATGTCAGTTTTAAAGGGGCAGTGCAATTAAAACATGATTATCCTGTTTTTCATGATATTTCCACACTCTAACCAAGTTTCCATCCACAGGCTTTATGCGAGTAAAGTCATACCACATAAAAAAAATCATGACAGCTGTGATGGAAACAGGAAGTTTTGGTACAATTTTATAAATGCCTACAGATCATTCGTTCGTTCGACATAGTGGGAACTTTTTGTGTCTGTAAAATTAATTACCTGAGAAATGGCGGTGGAAACGTCTTTATGAGCAAATATTGATATAACCACCATCATATCGAAGTAAACTTGGAGTCGATGACATAGTGTGTGGTCCTCCCACTACGACTTGGGAAACCATGCAGTTTACTAGGCAACAGCTGAAATAAGTTATGATGAACTTCACAGGGTGGTGAAAGTGCACAGTGATCTTGATGCTCCTTTCCAATAAATAACGAGGGTCTTCTGATGATTGATGGTTGATGCTTGACTGCCGTTTGACAAATACAAATATTCTCGCTCTTATCCATAATAATCTCATCATGTAGACTATCCTACCTGCACAGCCTACCTGCACTGTATCTGCAAGCTGTTGGCTGTAGCGCATGTATCAAGACCAGAGTAGGCACATTTGCTATTTAACGCCAAAGGTTTTGGGACAAAACTAGAGTTTAAAATGCGATGGAAACACATTGAACTTTAGATTTCTATTCGGTACATGAAAACTTAAGCGAAAAAGTACATTTTGTGTGCACTCAGATTTTTATCTGCAACAAGTCAGTTTGGTGGAAACACACCACTGGTGGGAAAATGCGCATATTTCTTTCTGCAGATTTCTAAGTCTCCAATTGGATGGAAACCTAGTTCGAAATGTCAAAATTCTGATAATGTCCTTTTTGTGTAAGAGCTGTTTGAAAAAATATCTGGAATTTCAACCTGTTCAGTTGGGATTGTCACGCCCTGATCTGTTTCACCAGTCTGGTGCTTGTGTCCACCCCCCTCCAGGTGTCGCCCATTTTCGCCATTATCCCCTGTGCGTTTATACCTGTGTTTTCTGTTTGTCTGTTGCCAGTTGGTCTTGTCTCGTCAAGCCTACTAGCGTTTTTCCCGTACTCCTGTTTTTCTCTCTAGTCCCTGTTTTCTAGTTTTCCCGGTTTTGACCATTCTGCCTGCCGTTCTGTACCTTGTGACACTGCCCTGGATTACTGACCTCTGTCTGCCCTGACCTTGAGCCTACCTGCCGCTCTGTACCTTTTGAACTCTGCTCTGGATTACTGACCTCTACCTGCCCTTGACCTGTCATTTGCCTTCCCCCTGTTTTTGTAATAAACGTTTATGACTTTCGAACTGTCTGTATCTGGGTCTTATCCTGAGGTCTGATAGGGATGGAACCTTTGGCCCACATCATGATGTAACAATGTGATCTGATTATAATAGACCGATAACTGTTCATTTGTGTAAGGGGGTGGTCTCTAGACCATCCTATCAGCCAATCAGGGCTGTGTATGTACCAGTCAAATCTTTATTTTTACTATTTTCTACATTGTCAAATAATACTGAAGACATCAAAACTATAAAATAACACATATGGAATCATGTAGTAACCAAAAAAGTGATAAACAAATCAAAATATAATTTATATTTGAGATTCTTCAAAGTAGCCACTTTTTGCCTTGATGACAACTCTGCACACTCTTGGCATTCTCTCAACCAGCTTCATGAGGTAGTCACCTTTAAAGGATTTAAATTAACAGGTGTGCCTTGTCAAAAGTAAATTTAATGTGTTTCAGGCAATAAGTTATGTTGTGACAAGGTATGGGTGGTATACAGAATATAGCCCTATTTGGTAAAATACCAAATCCATATTACGGTAAGAACAGCTCAAATAAGCAAAGATAAATGACAGTCCATCATTTCTTTAAGACATGAAGGTCTGTCAATACAGAACATTTTAAGAACTTTGAAAGTTTCTTCAAGTGCACAAAAATCATCAAGCGCTATGATGAAACTGGCTCTCATGAGGACCGCCACAGGAAAGGAAGACCCAGAGTTACCTCTGCTGCAGAGGATAATTTCATTAGAGTCAACTGCACCTCAGATTGCAGCCCATATAAATGCTTCACAGAGTTCAAGTAACAGACACATGTCAACATCAACTATTCAAAGGAGACTGCGTGAATCAGGCCTTCATGGTCTAATTGCTGGGGAAAAAACACTACTAAAGGACACCAATAAGAAGAAGAGACTTGCTTGGGCCAAGAAACACGAGCAATGGACATTAGACTGGTGGAAATCTGTCCTTTGGTCTGATGAGTCCGAATTTTAGATTTTTGGTTCCAACCGCCGTGTCTTTGTGAGACGCACAGTAGGTGAACGGATTATCTCTGCATGTGTGGTTCCCACCATGAAGCATGGAGGAGGAGGTGTGATGGTGTGGGGGTGCTTTGCTGGTGACACTGTCCTTGATTTATTTAGAATTCAAGGCACACTGAACCAGCATGGCTACCACAGAATTCTGCAGCGATACGCCATCCCATCTGGTTTGCACTTAGTGGGACTATCATTTGTTTTTCAACAGGACAATGACCCCAAACACACTTCCAGGCTGTGTAAGGGCTATTTGACCAATAAGGAGAGTGATGGTGCTGCATCAGATGACCTGGCCTCCACAGTCACCCGATCTCAACCCAATTGAGATGGTTAAGATGAGTTGGAAGGAAAAGCAGCCAACAAGTGCTCAGCATGTGTGGGAACTCCTTCAAGACTGTTGGAAAAGCATTCTTCATAAAGATGGTTGAGAGAATGCCAAGAGTGTGCAAAGCTGTCATCAAGGCAAAGGGTGGCCACTTTGAAGAATCTCAAATATAAAATATATTTCGATTTGTTTAACACTTTTTTGGTTACTGCATGGTTCCATATGTGTTATTTAACAGTTTTCATTTCTTCACTATTGTTCTACAATGTAGAAAACAGTAAAAAATAAAGAAAAACCCTTGAATGAGTAGGTGTGTCCAAACTTTTGACTGGTACTGTAAATATATTCACATTTGTTTCCTAATGCCCACAAGATCAGAATGAGCATTTCAACGGCCAAAGGAGGCTCAGGGATATAAATGATTGTATAGTTATTCTCATTAATTTAACACATACAGTGATTTATTAGACATATAGTGATGATAACAAATGAAATTACAAAGACTGCATGGGGACGTTAAGGTCAAATTTCACCCTAAAGTCAATGTCACTGATATAGAAAAAGAATGTGAATGAATGATAGCATTGTCAGCTAACATGTAATTGACCTCAGACATTTAATCAGTAGGATATCACAAACCAGATTGTTAGCAAGAGGTGGAAGCAAGGTTGTTAGTGAAGGTGTATTGACCGTAATGAAACAAAGATAACTGCAGGAGCCAGAAAGCAATAAGCAATTTGTGTGCAAGTGTATTGTATTGGGGTCGTCACCTGTATTAGGAACGCATAATATTTAAGTGGCCACAAGGGGGCCCCTTCAGGCCATTCTAGAGGTCAAAGAGAATCAAACATAGCAAAGACACAATACATGAATGAACCCTTCAGCCTACTTTTCCTCTACCTTTCCTCTGCCTTTCCTTCGCTGACGGTGAAAGAATGTGTCGTGCTTTCCCATAACGATACAAAATGTAGGATTGTAGAGGTTAATTCAAGGTTCAAATTCACCATACATTCTTGAAAACGACCACTCCTCTTCCAGGTTTCTATTAAAACAGTCTTCTAACGATTTGTAGTCAGAATAACCTGCAGGCCCGGTCTGTAAAAAAAAAAAAAAAAAAGGGTTATCAAAAAGCCATGCAGCAACTGAGACTCAATACCGAGCAGCCCTTGGCCCAGACCGTGCCACAATGGCCTTGCTGTGTCTAATCATTTCTTCCCCCGTTGCCCTAGCTCCGTCGTCTCACAGTGCACCATTCACATCTCTGAAATGAAGTTAAACTGAGCCGGCCTCATGGAGAAAATGAGGGCGGGAGAGATGGAAAGAAGGGCGGGGGGGGGGGGGGGGTTAGGCTGTCTGCCAACAAGGCTGGCTGCTAGGCAGTGAATTCACCAGTGAATATGCGTCTGTGACACGAGAACGCAGTGGCCGAGAGTGATAACATGATACCATTCACTCACAGCAGTGCTGCTGTGTCACCTGCTTGTAGACCATGGGTGCATTTAATTAATGATCCAACGACTGTGTTCTTGGTAAGTCCTTCCTCTATTCAAGTCTAAGTGACTGGACAAGCCACATTAACTTGATAATCCACACAGACAGAGGAAGTGGGGGCGGCACTCTCTCTCTTCTTCTCCTTCGTCCCTCCATCCTCTGACCCCATTCAAACAAAGAGACATGTCTGAAACGAAGAACTGGGCTTATGGCTCTTAATGCTGTAGAATCATCTATTTAGCATCTCTGTTTCTCCTGGGTTCGGGCTGACTGGGAGTCTTACCCAAATGGCAAATCAACTAACTTACGATTTGGAGCTTTTCTACTTAACTTACTGTGTACTGCTACAGCAGCACAAGCCTGAGGCAATGCCTAGAGAAGAGCATCAACTAAACATCATATGATCCTATAGCTATGGGGAGATAAACATATTATTAATGATCACCTTATTTCTAAACTTTCCTGCCTAGTTAAAATATTAGAGTGATTAATTCTCAGCTAAGATCTTGATTATCTTTTAAATGTATTCTAAATGTAGAGTATCCGTCTACATTGTATAATAATAGGGAAGACATCAAAACTATGAAATAATACATCTGGAATCATGTAGTAAAAGGGTTAAATAAATCAAAATATATATTTTATATTTGAAATTCTTCAAAGTAGCCACCCTTTTCCTTGATGACAGCTTTGCCCAATCTTGGCATTCTCTCAACCAGCTTCATGAGGTAGTCACCTGGAATGCATTTCAATTAACAGGTGTGCCTTGTAAAAAGTTAAATAGTGGAATATCAAGTGCAGTCGCAAAAACCATCAAGCGCTATGGTGAAACTGGCTCTCACAAGAACCGTCACAGGAAAGAAAGACCCAGAATTACCTCTGCCATAGAGGATAAGTTCATTAGAGTTACCAGCCTCAGAAATTGCAGCCCAAATAAATGCTTCACAGAGTTCAAGTAACAGACACATCTCAACATCAACTGTTCAAAGGAGACTGCATGAATCAGGCCTTCATGGTCGAATTGTTGCAAAGAAACCACTACTAAAGGACACCAATAATAAGAAGAGACTTGCTTGGGCCAAGAAACACGAGCAATGGACATTAGACCGGTGGAAATCTGTCCTTTGGTCTGATGATTCCAACCTCCGGGTCTTTGTGAGATGCACAGTAGGTGAACGGATAATCTCTGCATGTGTGGTTCCCACCGTGAAGTATGGAGGAGGAGGTGTTATGGTGTGGGGCACTTTGCTGGTGACACTGTGTGTGATTTACTTAGAATTCAAGGCACACTTAACCAGCATGGCTACCACAGCATTCTGCAGCGATACGCTATCCCATCTGGTTTGCAGTGAGACTATCATTTATTTTTCAATAGGACAATGACCCAAAACACCTCCAGGTTTTGTAAGGGCTATTTGACCAATGAGGATAGTGATGGAGTGCTGCATCAGATGACCTGGCCTCCATAATCACCTGACCTCAACCCAATTGCGATGATTTGGGATGAGTTGGACTGCAGAGTGAAGGAAAAGCAGCCAACAAGTGCTCAGCATATGTGGGAACTTCTTCAAGACTGTTGGAAAAGCATTCCAGGTGAAGCTAGTTGAGAGAATGCCAAGAGTGTGCAAAGCTGTCATCAAGGCAAAGGGTGGCTACTTTGAAGAATCTCAAATATAAGATATATTTTGATTTGGTTTGTCACGCCCTGACCAGGTGAACTCTTCTATTTTGGTCAGGGTGTGGCATTTCTATAGTTTATTTTCTATGTTTTGGTATAGCCTTGCTTTGGGGCGTATTTCTATGTTGGGTTCTGTCGATTCCCAATCAGAGACAGCTGTCGCTAGTTGCCTCTGATTGGGGAATCATATTTAAGTTCCTTTTCCCCCCACGATGTTTGTGGGTTGTTGTCTCTTTGATTTTGAGCAGCTAACGTTTCGGTATTTTCTTGATTTTTGTGTACGTGTTTATTTCGGTGTAAAAGAATAAACATGTGTTCGCTCCCAGCTGCGTTTTGGTCCGCTTCCTCGTTACCTGACGCCGAACGTTACAGAACAACCCACCAAACCAGGACCAAGCAGCAGAGGAACGAAGAGGAAGGATGGACATGGGCCGAGTTAAGGAGGAGCATTTCCAGGGCGATGGAAGAGTTTAGGGAGACCGAGAGGCATCCCCAATAATTTTTTAGGGGGGGCACAAGGGCTGTTTGACGGGGCAGGAGCTGCCCGCCAGTCAACAGTCACCGGAGCTGCCCGCCAGTCAACAGTCGTCGGAGCTGCCCGCCAGTCAACAGTCGTCGGAGCTGCCCGCCAGTCAACAGTCGTCGGAGCTGCCCGCCAGTCAACAGTCGTCGGAGCTGCCCGCCAGTCAACAGTCGCCGGAGTGGTCAGACTGCGCTGAACTGCCGGAGTGGCCAGACTGCGCTGAACTGCCGGAGTGGCCAGACTGCGCTGAACTGCCGGAGTGGCCAGACTGCGCTGAACTGCCGGAGTGGCCAGACTGCGCTGAACTGCCGGAGTGGCCAGACTGTGCTGAACTGCCGGAGTGGCCAGACTGCCCTGAACTGTCGGAGTGGCCAGACTGCCCAGACTGTCCCGAGCTGCCAGACGTCCCCAGTCCAGTCCGGCCCGTCCCTGCTCCCCGCACCAGGTTAGTGGTGCATGTCCCCAGTCCTGTCCGGCCCATTCCTGCTCCCCGCACCAAGCCAGTGGTGCGTGTCCCCAGTCCAGTCCGGCCCATCCCTGCTCCCCGCACCAAGCCAGTGGTGCGTGTCCCCAGTCCAGTCCGGCCCGTCCCTGCTCCCCGCACCAAGCCAGTGGTGCGTGTCCCCAGTCCAGTCCGGCCCGTCCCTGCTCCCCGCACCAGGTTAATGGTGCGTGTCCCCAGTCCTGTCCGGCCCATTCCTGCTCCCCGCACCAGGTTAGTGGTGCGTGTCCACAGTCCTGTCCGGCCCATCCCGGCTCCCCGCACCAAGCCGGTGGTGCGTGTCCCCAGTCCAGTCCGGCCCGTCCCTGCTCCCCGCACCAGGTTGGTGGTGCGTGTCCCCAGGCCAGTCCGGCCCGTCCCTGCTCCCCGCACCAGGTTGGTGGTGCGTGTCCCCGGTCCTGTCCGGCCCGTCCCTGTTCCCCGCACCAGGTTAATGGTGCGTGTCCCCAGTCCTGTCCGGCCCATTCCTGCTCCCCGCACCAGGTTAGTGGTGCGTGTCCACAGTCCTGTCCGGCCCATCCCGGCTCCCCGCACCAAGCCGGTGGTGCGTGTCCCCAGTCCAGTCCGGCCCGTCCCTGCTCCCCGCACCAGGTTGGTGGTGCGTGTCCCCAGGCCAGTCCGGCCCGTCCCTGCTCCCCGCACCAGGTTGGTGGTGCGTGTCCCCGGTCCTGTCCGGCCCGTCCCTGTTCCCCGCACCAGGTTAATGGTGCGTGTCCCCAGTCCTGTCCGGCCCATTCCTGCTCCCCGCACCAGGTTAGTGGTGCGTGTCCACAGTCCTGTCCTGCCCATCCCGGCTCCCCGCACCAAGCCGGTGGTGCGTGTCCCCAGTCCAGTCCGGCCCGTCCCTGCTCCCCGCACCAGGTTGGTGGTGCGTGTCCCCAGGCCAGTCCGGCCCGTCCCTGCTCCCCGCACCAGGTTGGTGGTGCGTGTCCCCGGTCCTGTCCGGCCCGTCCCTGTTCCCCGCACCAGGCCCACGGCGCGTGTCCACAGTCCGGCACGGCCTGTGTCCATTCCACCGGTGACCTGTCCTGTTCCGGTCGGCGGCTCCGCTCCGGAGCCTGAGCATGCCGCTCCACCGTGGTCCAGTCCGGGCCAGAGGGGTAGGGCTAGGGTGGAGGCAGGGGGAGAAACACGCCCGGGGCCAGAGCCTCCACCGAGGGTGAGGCGCCCACCCGGGTCCCCCCCCTAATAGACTTTAGGTTGGTGCGCCGGGAGTACGCACCGTTGGAGGGGGGGTACTGTCACGCCCTGACCAGGTGAACTCTTCTATTTTGGTCAGGGTGTGGCATTTCTATAGTTTATTTTCTATCTTTTGGTATAGCCTTGCTTTGGGGCGTATTTCTATGTTGGGTTCTGTCGATTCCCAATCAGAGACAGCTGTCGCTAGTTGCCTCTGATTGGGGAATCATATTTAAGTTCCTTTTCCCCCCATGATGTTTGTGGGTTGTTGTCTCTTTGATTTTGAGCAGCTAACGTTTCGGTATTTTCTTGATTTTTGTGTACGTGTTTATTTCGGTGTAAAAGAATAAACATGTGTTCGCTCCCAGCTGCGTTTTGGTCCGCTTCCTCGTTACCTGACGCCGAACGTTACATGGTTAACACTTTTTTGGTTACTACATGATTCCATATGTTTTATTTCATAGTTTTGATGTCTTCACTATTATTATACAATGTAGAAAATAGTAAAAATAAAGAAAAACCCGTGAATAAGATGGTGTCTAAACTTTTGATATGTACTGTACATCAGTCGGGTTTTATACCAGGTCATAGCACTATCTCTGCTGCTAGTTGTAAATTATGTGTTTAACTGCATGGATAAAAGGCAACATTGTGCTGCCTTCTTCATTGACCTGTCAAATTATTTTGATAGTGTTGATCACTCACTGCTAACTCAATTGGCCTAGACCAGGCTGCATGTAACTACTTTAAAAATTACTTGACAGATAAAACTCAATGTGTATCTACTGGTGGTGTGAAATCAGGTTCCCTGGATATTACGAAAGGTGTCCCGCAGGGGTCGATTCGTCCTGTACATTTTACTGTTTACATGAACAATATCGACTTGTCTGTGACAAATTGTATCTTGCAGTTGTATGCCGATAATACTGTTGTGTGCTAATGCCTCCAGGGTTGACCAGGCTCTATCTGAACTACAGTCTGCCTTAATTGTATTACAGAAAAACTTTATTGACCTGAAATGAGTATTGAATGCAAGTAAAACTAAGTATATGTTGTTCTCGAGAGCACATAAAAATAACTCTGATGATTTAAGCATATACAGTGCATTCGGAAAGTATTCAGAACCCTTCCCTTTTTCCACATTTTGTTACGTTACAGCATTATTCTACAATTTAGAAAATAAAATAAGTTCCTCATCAATCTACATGCAATACCCAGTAATGACAAAGCGAAAACAGGTTTTTAGAAATGTTAGCAAATTCATTGCTAATAAAAAAAACTAAATACCTTATTTACAAAAGGAATGGTACCAAAACATTTCTGCAGCATTGACAGTCCCCAAGAACACAGTGGCCTCCAGTTTGGAACCACCAAGACTCTTCCTAGAGCTGGCCACCCTGCCAAACTGAGCAATCTGTGGAGAAGGGCCTTGGTCAGGGAGGTGACCAAGAACCTGATGGTCACTCTGATAGAGCTCCAGAGTTCTTCTGTGGAGATGGGAGAACCTTCCAGAAGGACAACCATCTCTGCAGCAATCCACCAATCAGGCCTTTATGGTAGAGTGGCCAGAAGGAAGCCACTTCTCAGTGAAGGGCACATGACAGCCCGCTTGGAGTTTCCCAAAAGGCACCTAAAGGACTCTCAGACAATGAGAAACAAGATTCTCTCGTCTGATGAAACCAAGATTGAACTCTTTGGCCTGAATGCCAAGCATCCCATTTGGAGGAAACCTGGCACCATCCCTACGGTGAATCATGGTAGTGGCAGCATCATACTGTGGGTATGTTATTCAGTGGCAGGGACTGGGAGACTGGTCAGGATCGAGGGAAAGATGAACGGAGGAAGGTGCAGAGAGATCTTTGATGAAAACCTGCTCCAGAGCACTCAGGACCTCAGACTGGGGCGACAGTTCACCTTCCAACAGGACAATGACCCTAAGCACATAGCCAAGACAACGCAGGAGTGGCTTCGGGACAAGTCTCTGAGTGTCCTTGAGTGGCCCAGCCAGATCCCGGACTTGAACTCGATCTAACATCTCTAGAGAGACCTGAAAATAGCTGTGCAGCGATGCTCCCCATCCAACCTGACAGAGCTTCAGAGGATTTGCAGAGAAGAATAGGAGAAACTCCCCAAATACAGGTGTGCCAAGCTTGTAGCGTCATACCCAAGAAGACTTGAGGCTGTCATCGCTGCCAAAGGTGTTTCAACAAAGTACTGAGTAAAGGGTCTGAATATTTATGTAAATGTGATATTAAAGTTTTTTGCTTTTCATAAATTTGCAAACATTTCTAAAAACCCGTTTTTGCTATGTCATTATGGGATATTGTGTGTAGATTGATGAGTGAAAAAAACCACGATTTAATCCATTTTATGGTATGGCTGTAACGCAACAAAATGTGGAAAAAGTCAAGGGGTCTGAATACTTTCCGAAAGCACTGTATACTTTGGATGGTGTCCAAATATCTGGGCATCTGGATAGATGAAAAGCTGTCTTTTATAAATCTTAGATGATGGGTTGGTTAAGTTTGACTAAAAATGGGCTTCTTCTTTAGAAAACAGGTCCTGCCACTTGCTAAAAAGTAGAAAGCAGATGATTCGGTCGACGTTCCTATCGGTCCTAGACTATGGCGACAGCTTCTATATGAACGTAGCTGCCACTTCATTAAAGCCGTTAGATGCAGTGTATCATAGCGCACCGTGCTTGATAACGGGTGTCAATTTTAGTACTCATCACTGCATTCTCTACCAGGAAGTTGGTTGGCCCTCTTTGATGTCATGGAGGTTGATACATTGCTATGTTTTCATTTATACAGCCCTTTTACAAAAAAGTACCTAACATCTTTACTAAACATACGTGTTACCACACCCGGTCTCAGGGATGGCTAACTCTGGAAATTCCTTTGGTCTCTCCTGAGTTAGATAAATTCGCTTTTACTTTTCTTGCACCTTATTTGTGGGACAATCTTCAACATGCTCTTAAATGTGTTGTTTTGGTGCCTTTAGGGAAATTCAGAAAGCTAATTGAGGACTTTATTACTGATGAAGGTGTTTGTTTCTGCTTGCATTTTATAAAGTGAGGGAAAAAAGTATTTGATCCCCTGCTGATTTTGTACGTTTGCCCACTGACAAAGAAATGATGAGTCTATAATTTTAATGGTAGGTTTATTTGAACAGTGAGAGACAGAATAACAACAAAAAAATCCAGAAAAAGGCATGTCAAAAATGTTATAAAATGATTTGCATTTTAATGAGGGAAATAAGTATTTGACCCCTCTGCAAAACATGGCCTAGTACTTGGTGGTAAAACACTTGTTGGCAATCACAGAGGTCAGACGTTTCTTGTAGTTGGCCACCAGGTTTGCACACATCTCAGGAGGGATTTTGTCCCACTCCTCTTTGCAGATCTTCTCCAAGTCATTAAGGTTTCGAGGCTGACGTTTGGCAACTCGAACCTTCAGCTCCCTCCACAGGTTCTCTATGGGATTAAGGGCTGAAGACTGGCTAGGCCACTCCAGCACCTTAATGTGCTTCTTCTTGAGCCACTCCTTTGTTGCCTTGGCCGTGTGTTTTGGGTCATTGTCATGCTGGAATACCCATCCATGACCCATTTTCAATGACCTGGCTGAGGGAAGGAGGTTCTCACCTAAGATTTGACGGTACATGGCCCCGTCCATCGTCCCTTTGATGCAGTGAAGTTGTCCTGTCCCCTTAGCAGAAAAACACCCCCAAAGCATAATGTTTCCACCTCCATGTTTGACGGTTGGGATGGTGTTCTTGGGGTCATAAGCAGCATTCCTCCTCCTCCAAACACGGCGAGTTGATGCCAAAGAGTTCCATTTTGGTCTAATCTGACCACAAGACTTTCACCCAGTTGTCCTCTGAATCATTCAGATGTTCATTGGCAAACTTCAGACGGGCATGTATGTGCTTTCTTGAGCAGGCGAACCTTGCGGGCGCTGCAGGATTTCAGTCCTTCACGGCGTAGTGTGTTACCAATTGTTTTCTTGGTGACTATGGTCCCAACTGCCTTGAGATTATTGACAAGATCCTCCCGTGTAGTTCTGTGCTGATTCCTCACCGTTCTCATCATCATTGCAACTCCACGAGGTGAGATCTTGCATGGAGCCCCAGGCCGAGGGAGATTGACAGTTCTTTTGTGTTTCTTCCATTTGCGGCTAATCGCACCAACTGTTGTCACCTTCTCACCAAGCTGCTTGGCAATGGTCTTGTAGCCCATTCCAGCCTTGTGTAGGTCTACAATCTTGTCTCTGACATCCTTGGAGAGCTCTTTGGTCTTGGCCATGGTGGAGAGTTTGGAATCTGATTGATTGATTGCTTCCGTGGACAGGTGTCTTTTATACAGGTAACAAACTGAGATTAGGAGCACTCCCTTTAAGAGTGTGCTCCTAATCTCTGCTCGTTACCTGTATAAAAGACACCTGGGAGCCAGAAATCTTTCTGATTGAGAGGGGGTCAAGTACTTATTTCCCTCATTAAAATGCAAATCAATTTATAACATTTTTGACATGCGTTTTTCTGGATTTTTTTGTTGTTATTCTGTCTCTCACTGTTCAAATAAACCTACCATTAAAATTATAGACTGATCATTTCTTTGTCAGTGGGCAAACGTACGAAATCAGCAGGGGATCAAATACTTTTTTCCCTCCCTGTATTTCTATTTTGATGTGTGTATTTTCTGTAATGTATGTTATTCAGGGCTCATCTATAAAATAGACCTTAGTCTCAGCAGGACTACCTGATAAAATAAAGGTAAAATATATAAAATATCAGTCTCACTCGTTTTATTGACTGAGCAGCTGAAAGCTGAGTTGATATTCAGTTGTGCTGTGCTATAATTATTTGTGTACCTTGTCCTCCCCACTCTTGTTCGAGCTTCACTGCGGTTGTTTGTTACTCTCACCAACACATACAGTACATCAGCTTGCTATGACAGATGATGTACAATGGGTTGCCATGGTAACCCCCTGTCTGGATGATAGCAGATTTGGCCTCAGCTTGTTTCCTGCTGTGCTTGGCATTACATCAGCAGAAATGTGAAGAAATTGTGTTTTGGCCGAGTGTTTGTTTCCATGCCCTCTCTTGCCACCCACTCAAAGGGTTAATCGGGTTAGTGAACACTGTGATTGGAGGGCTGGGAGTATAGAGTGATGGGTTTCGTACTTCAGCAACTCTTATGCAAAGAGTTATCACGCGTTTATGTGAAATATTATACTGTGCCCGGCAGCAATGTTAAAGGGTAAGTGGAATTGCATGGTGATGTAATACCAAAAAAAAACAATGTCTCTCTCTGTGTGTGTGATGTATGTGTGTGTGTGTGTGTGTCTGTGTGTGTGTGTGTGTGTGTGTGTGTGTGTGTGTGTGTGTGTGTGTGTGTGTGTGTGTGTGTGTGTGTGTGTGTGTGTGTGTGTGTGTGCGTGTGTGCGTGTGCGTGTGCGTGTGTGTGTGTGCGTGCGCGTGTGCGTGTGTGTGTGTACACCTCAGTAAGTGCCAAAGGGTGCCATTCCAATTATGACTCACCAGGACACAGAATGACTCCAGTGTTTGTTTGGTTGGTCAGTGGCTATGAATAAGACATTTAGAATTGGAAACGTCTTTCATTTCTCTCTACCACAGCCCCTAGGGTTAATACTAATTCATGAGACATATGCAAGTCATGAAAATGCACACAATGCCCTATACAAACAGGATGCAGTTATTTCATTTTTCTGCCAATTAATGAGGCATGTACTACTGTGTTTAAACAACATCTCTGACATCATCTGCTGATGCTTTAGTTATTTGGGAACGCCTAATAGGACAACTGTGCCCTCTACTGGGTGAAATACACCTTACAAGAAGAATATCCTCAATCAAATTTCAACATAATGAAATAATCATATTTGCTATGAATATTGCATTGATTAATGTCCTGCATCGATTATTGAATTATATATAAGCACATTTAAATGTTTCATTATTCTCACTATGAAATCCCTCAGTCAGTGAAGGCTTTGAGCTACTTCAACATGTTTCGTGAATGTGGTGCAGAAAAATGTGTGATGCTGATTGATAAAGTGACACATAAAGTAATATTCATATGATAAAGCGTAGGGTGCAAAGAGTATTCAAATTCTTGCTGAATCATCGCATCCAAATGTTTTCCTTCATTGCTCGGGTTGCTATCTTTTATAGTTTGGTTAGGTTTGTGGCACACACTGGCGCACAGAACTATTTGCGCGTTCGTGGGTCATCCATTTCGTCAACCCAATATTACCCTGATACAGATCGACTAGCTGTAGGCCTATTTAGCCTAAAATGACCATTGCTTTTGTCTGCTGGCCAGACTACAGACAGCAAAGTTTGTGAACGCTCTCAAAACAAGGTCCCGGGAGCTAAATAAAGCTGGTCTGATATGTCAAAACAATGCCCCTTGCATGTATCAATGGTTTATGCCGTATTATTTCAGCATTCCTCATTCCGGCACATGTGTTTCTTGAAAAAAAATACTCATGTATTTTTGAGTCATTCATTTTGGCATATGACGTCACGCTATTGAAAAGGTATTTTTTTGTTCATAGAATTAGTTATTAGAATAATTTAATAGGATCTCTATGGTTTTGTTACTTATAACTCAAAACTGCTTGCCTGCCTTACTGGCAGCTATTCAGACTATTTAGCAAAAGAATATAGATTGACATAGTATATAAAAAAAAAAATATATATATATATATATATATATACACACACACATTTGTATTACCTCGCATGTGTTTATTTTACATTAGTTAACATGAGAAATAGATAGATATAGATAGGTAAGTTATAGGGTTCAACAACAGTTACTTGCAAACAAACCAAGGAGGCCGAAATGATAAAATATGAATGAAACTTTTTTTTGCCAGTGTAAAGTGCAAAACAAAAAGAGAACACTCAATTTTGTTCAGCACTTTATTTCACTCTTCACGGACACTTTTTGCATTCTTTAAGTATGGAACTGGCTGATGGACTAAATAAGGGTTATGGTTACGGTTAAGGGGAAGCTTGGACATAAATAGCTTGCACTTCATTTTTGATAAATGAACAAGTGAATGAATGAATTAATACTTTATTGTCCCATAGGGAAATGTGTCTGGCAACAACACAGGCATTCAAATGTCCCTATGGGCCAATGAAGTGTTCATTCATTCGTTCATTCATTCATTCGTTCATCCATTCATAATTAAGTGCAAGCTATTTAAGTCCAAGCATCTCCTTAACTGTAACTCTTATTTAGTCTGTCAGCCAGTTCCATACTAAAAAGAATACAAAGCCCTATAAAAAAAACGGCATCAAACAGCTTTGCTGCAGTAAAGTTAAGACAGTTTCCCATAAAGCATCAATCAACATAGTATCATCAATAGATCCTATTCTCAGGGCAGCATGCCAACTTTGAGATGTAGTCAGTAACAAGGCAGACACACGCAACAGGTTTCACTGACTCAAAGAAGTCTTCATGTTGATGGACCAACCAACACACACGGGTGAGAGGATTTACTTCAGAAATAGTCGGCATCCCAAAGAGCTCTGGTCAACAGTAGTGCACTATATAGGGAATATGATGCTATTTGGGATGCACACTGTCCGAAGGAGATGCTTAGCAACTTGCCCAGAACCAGACAGTGAGGGAGTGTACCATTCCAGATGTTATGGCTGTTTTTCTCCGCAGCCGAACAGAATTGTTCTGGGGATCCATGCCAATACTCTGTGGCTCATGAGGTAAAGGGTAAAAGCTTATTTGGACCTGGCACTAAATCAAAGAGGTTCCTTTTTTTCTCTTTGGTAAGATAAACAAATGTTTTTGTCAGTGGGAAAAACATCCTCTTTAGTCTCTTAGTGGCTCAGACTGTATTTTTAAGCACCAGAGAGGATTGTGTTCACCTGCCTCAGTGCCTCAGCATATTTAGCATAGCGTACATTATTTTGATATTGAAAAATGCATGCTAAACTTACGTTTGGGAACCATCTGGCCCATTCGTAATGAAAAACAGTTCATCATTTGTCATCTGTGTATAGCCTCAGGCTTAGTCCAGACTCCAATTTGTAATGTCTGTAGTTTAGCCCACACTGTGACAGTGCCAGAGGTGCTATATAGCATTCACAGAAACACACCCAATAAACAGAGGGTCTAGGAATAGAAATGCTCTTCTGAGACCCTCAAACTGCATTCCCAATGAGCACAGACGTCAATTCAACGTCTATTCCACATTGGTTCAATGTTTTGTCGTTGAAATGAAGTGGATACAACGTTGACTCAACCAGTGTGTGCCCAGTCAGTTCATTTCCCAGCTCCATACATTTTTCAGTAGGCCTTTTACTCAGCCTGTATGTAAATGTATTTTGGAGGGAGAATTTAGCCTGGCCTCCATTTATATAGCTTAAATATAATATGACTGCACTTCAAAGCTAGTTCTCACTTGCCAATGTCTAATTGATAGCTTGAGAGCAGAGGCTTCTAACCTTGAATTTAGCAAGGCGGCGGCTGCGAACAAACCCCACCCGCCGCCTCTTCGTTGGTGCTACAGCAGATAATTCACGTGCATTCCCCAATTAGAGATGATTTGTAGCGGAGTCCGGGCAGCGAGCTCCTTGTTGGCGATTCGTGTCTTGGCAGGGGAGCTTGTTTTCAACCGCGTTGCTAGGGGACGCGGGGAACAGCAGACATAGGTTAGGTTAAACCAGGGCAGTTGCTGCGGAGGCCCAGGCAGAGACAGACCTGCACTGTCTGACGGAGTCTATCGGCTGGGAATGGGATCAAAGGTCAAAGGTCTGTCAACGCTAGGAAGGTTTCAGTGCTCTAAACCTGCTCTAACCTAACAAACAGCTCACAAACACCAAGGAGTCGTGGGTGAGGATAAGGAACTGTCTGTCACACATTCACAGTGTGGTTCTACAGAGGTGCAGACATGTCATTTTATATTAAGTGAAAGGCAATGTAGTTTAAACAGGCAGGGGATAAATCATGAATTGGAGGTCACCTGTTTTTCATGTTTACTGCTGTTGAAATGTGATTTGGCAATATTCAAGTACCAGCATACAGCCTCCAAAACATGTCCTGATATGACCTAAAGGTTGAGCCAAACTAAGTGAGCCTTGTGTTCCAGTCTACTAAACCAGTGACAGCATTGGAAACTCTGACGAGAGGAAATAGAACTCCACTTCAGAGTGGCAGTGAAATGAACTAACATATTACTGTAATGCAGTTTGAATGAATATCCTGTCCGGCAGTAGTACACACATTGGAGTAGTCCACACACTGTGAGCCTTCAACGCCGTGGTTAGAGATCAAGCTGAAGACACTGTATCCCTTTTGCTAAAAGAGAATGGACATGCTCTACCTGAGGTTATTCAATCAAACCGCAGACCTAAAGTTAGGTCGAGGTGAATAACAGACGGCAAGAAAAAGAGAAACATCTAATCCTACGCCAAGAAAATGAAAAGACGCCATCTTTAAAAGAGTAGGATACTGAAAATCTTTAATTAAGGCTTTTAATATTATACATAGACAGGGTTTAGAGATCTTTAATTGAGAAAGGGTCAAGTTCCCTTCCATGTCGTTATATTTAAATGTCTTGTATCAGTTACTGCTGGGCTGAAACTCCACGTGCAGTACTTCCAGTTCAGTCCTTTTGTTATGATATCTGTATTCCCTTTATCATTCTCCGTTGATTAAATACACTTTCTTTTATAGCTCCGGGTTCCTCTGAGTAAAATATCTATATTCCCCCTTTTCTCATCTAGGGCTGAATTCAGTCTTTCGTTTACAGTTCATAGTCCTTGGTATATGATATCAGTATTCCCCTGGGCTTATTGGCCCGGAATCATTTTCTATTTCATAGCTCGGTCCTTTTTATCATTTCCAGAAATGAAACTTTCACCTTGGTTTTATATATTGCGCCATCCTCCAGCCTTTTGTCATCCAATGCCACCTTTAAAAATGTCAAAAACACCCAGTCGAAAACTGGCTAAAATGTTATTAGTGTTACCAGTATTGACTGCTCTCTTACTTTTCCACATTGGTAACCCTCTTTCCTATAACTGCACTGTATTGTCATCATGAATATACAGTAACGGAATATACACAATTTGGTATGCATAGCTATTAATAAAGTGCAAACAGTATTTAGTTACGAAGGCTGTATATTTTCCCCAGTCCAGTCATGGCTTTGATCCGTCTTTGGAGCAACTGCTGTAAATCTTTAAAAACACGATCACTTCCTTTCTGATTGGTTTGTTCCGTTTTGTTACCTTTTACATCCATGACACACCACATCCAATGTTTGCTCCTTGGAGTCACAAGCAGGACAAATACACAGAGCACATACACAGACTCTCCACTTGAATCTCTCTCAGCTGCTTGGTTGCTTGTAGTTATCAGCCTCCCCAGCAGGGGGCATTAGTAGTTTCTGAGGCATACTTCCTACTTCTCAATCTCTTCAATCTCCGTCGCAGAGACGTCCTGGGGGATCTTCTCCTCGGAATTGCTGCGTACAGACAGCTTGTCTGGGTGCTCCATGTCGTTGAAGCGTTCGGCCACACACTGAGCAGTCAGCCTGGCCTCAGGGTCGTGGTCCCAGCACTCGTCTATGGTGCCGCACACCACCTGGATGCCCTGAGGGAGGCGCAGTGGAGCACAGAGACACACAGTCAGCAGTAGTAGACAGATACTGGAGTAGGTAGAGAGAGAGAAGTTGGCCCTAATCCCAGATCTAAGATCAGATTATACTATGAAAAAAATTGCTGAACCTGAATCCGTGATTGGGGCAACTTCAACCTAATCCTCGTTATTGTTAAAAAAAATAAGAATGCGCAAGTAAATTATGCAATAATTATTCTGCGCATGTGTGCATTATGCACCTGCAGTATGTGCGTGTGTGTTTGTGTGTGTGTGTATTTAGTCCTATGTGTGTGTAAGGATGCATCAGTGAGTGCATAATGAAAGCAGGCCTTGTTACTTACTGGGTGGTTGATCCAGCTGTTGGGGATCTCTGGCCTCCCTCTGTCTCTGAGAACGCTGTCCTTCATACTCTCCACACACGGGTGCTCCCTCACCTTACCGAAGGGCGGCTCGTAGTCCTTCACCTCTGTACACAAACACACACAGAGCTGTACATTTAAGACAGGAGCCAGAGAGATACAGATGTCAAAATATACATATGATACGGGTTACTAGAAGTAGGTTCGGAAACATACACACACAGAGCCATGTATTGTTTTGTTATATATTCAAATGTAGCTCTACCCTCACTATATGATTTTCCATGAAAGTAGACAATAAAGTTTGTATACGCAAACAGAAACAGAGACACAGACGTCCAAAAGATACATATGTTATAGGTTTATAGGATGAGGGGCCAGGGAAAACCTGCCGGAGAAAAACAGTCAATATTATTGCGTTTGGTCTCGGTGAGAATGTGCTTGAAACAACTCACCAACTCAGTGTTGGCTCAGTGTCAGCTATCTTATAACGCTGCATCCAAGATACTCGTCAAGCCCTATGCCGGAATAAAGTTTACTCAGGCAGAATATTAAAGAGATGGCTTGGGATGATGCAGAGAACTATTTATCTTTCGATAGATCTGATCTGTCCTTTGGGTAGAGCAACAAATCAAACTCAAGTGTACAATGAAGAGTGGAGCTCTTGTATAAAAACATTTGATTCAGAAAGTCCAAAGGGGGTAATTAAAGTAGCCTGACGGAAACTGTGTGAGAACCCGAGCACTGAAATGGAACTAAAAGTCATTTTCCAGGAGATTTCCGACGATAAAAAAATGGTATGCGAGTAAGTCAATTATCCTCAATAGCGCCATATTGCAAAAACATTCCTGTACAGTGACATGGAACCGGCGTGGGACAGAGCCAACTGAAAACAACACTGTTATTCCGGGGCAAAGGCACTGTGGTATTAAGAAATATTTCCACAATGAATACCTGTACTGTAACTATTGTTTCACTTTTGCATTAGTTTAGTAATGCCATCGTGAATAGAATGAAGACATGGAAATAGTATATGGATCATAATGAAAACCTTTCCCATCTCTTAACACAATCCCACAATCAATCAAACCAATGATGAGTTGACCTGTTAAGAAACTGAAAGGCCCAGTGCAGTCAAAAACGTGATTTCCCTGTGTTTTATATATATTTCCACACTATGAGGTTGGAATAATACTGTGAAATTGTAAAAATTATGATAATGCCCTTTTAGTGTAAGAGCTGTTTGGAAAGACCTCCTGAAATGTCTGCCTGTTTTGGTCGGATAGAGCTTTGGCCAGCTACTTTTGTTTCTTTTTGACCATTTTAATTGAAAACAATCACAGTGAGGTACTTAATTGTTAACCAGAAATGATTTGATATTGAGATAAAAATTGCTGCATTGGCCCTTTAAAGCTGATGAGCTGTTTCCCTGTACAGTTCTGTAATACTGTTCAATCCTGAGTGAATTCTGTCTGACAGTTGAGAAACGGGCGGTCCCTGCCCAGAAGAGGGGCCTCACAGGAAGTCCAGATGCACACAGACAGGAATTGGACGCTAGGTCACGGCTTGGGCCAACAGCTGACTCCACAGGCATGAGCATCCTGTTTTGACAAGAAGATTTCCCTCGTTTCAGTGTTTAAGAAAAATACACCCATCCACCCGCCCATCTGTCATTATTCAAGCGAGTAAAAGAATAACGTTAGAGGGTCTGGGTACTGTAACGAGAGCACAAGTGGGAGCCAATTCCTAAAACAATTGTGCAATTTTGTTTATTGTCTTAATTCTAAAACAGTAGTTCCCAAAATATGCCATATGATTCGCTAAGTCCACACGCTTTATCTGGGTAGCCGGAGAGTAGAGCATTGCAGTAGTCCAATGCTTTTGTCATATCTAGATTAGACTATCACAATGCTCTATTTTCCTACTATCCGGATAAAGCACTAAATACACTTCAGTTAGTGCTAAATACGGTTAAATAAGGCTGCTAGAATCTACACTAGCTTCCTGTTAAGTCTAGGGCTGATTTCAAGGTTTTACTGCTAATCTACAAAGCATTGCATGGACTTGCTCTTACCTATCTCTCCGATTTGGTCCTGCCCCTACATACCTACACGTACGCTACGGTCACAAGACGCAGGCCCTAAAATTTCTAAACAAACAGCTGGAGGCAGGGCTTTCTCCTATAGAGCTACATTTTTATGGAATGATCTGCCGATCCATGTGAGAGACGCAGACTCGGTCTCGACCTTTAAGTCTTTACTGAAGACGCATCTCTTCAGTAGGTCCTATGATTGAGTGTAATCTGGCCCAGGGGTGTGAAGGTGAACGGCAAGGCACTGGAGTGACAAAACGCCCTTGCTGTCTCTGCCTGGCCGGTTCCCCTCTCTCCACTGGGATTCTCTGCCTCTGACCCTATTACAGTGGCTGAGTCACTGGCTTACTAGTGCTCTTCCATGCCGTCCCTAGAAGGGGTGCGACACGTCGTGCCAGGTTTTTTCCCCTCTATACTCGGTTTCAGTGGGTTGAGTCACTGACGCGATCTTCTTGTCCGGATTTGCGCTCCCTTGGGCTCGTGCGGTGGAGGAGATCTTCGTGGGCTATACTAAGTTGGTGGTCTGGTGATCTCCCTCTAGTGTTGTGGGGGCTGCTTTGGCAAACTGGGCGGGGTTATATCCCGCCTGGTTGGTCCCGTCGGACAGGGCCCCCCCCTGTCTCAGCCTCCAGTATCGATGCTGCAATAGTCTATGTGTTGCGGGGCTAGGGTCAGTCTGTTATATCTGGTGAAATTCTCCTGTCTTATCTGGTGAAATTCTCCTTTCTTATCTGGTGTCTTGTGTGACCTTAAGTATGCTCCCTCTAATTCTCAAATTCTCCCTATTGACATGAATGTGGTGTCATATAAAAGAAGAGGTTGTGCTCTTTAAAAGTACGTTAACTTGTAATTGTCATGTGTTCTTTGTTTTTGAGCCATGTCTGTTAGTTTGAAATGTGTGAGAAAATGAGTTTTATCTCGAAAACTCTCAGTAAACTACAGCAGCATTCTAGAATTCTATCGGGGTCTAAAGGGTTAAAGCATATCACTTTCCTATTGACTCACGTACCTGTATTAGAACTGTTAATAACACCTTTGATGACAACTGACATATTGTCTGTATCACTCACTGCGAGTTGTCATAGGACATGAGAAAAGTCTGAAATAGTCTCAACAAGTGAATCAAGAAAATGGCTCAACATTCCCGCTCTGGTGTTTCCCACTGACTTCCTCTTGCTGGTTTGTAATGTTAATACAGTACATTTATGGCAGCTCAGACATGTTTCCATAGGTTTAGACTTATGGCCAGACTGTTATGTCTTTATTGGATCTCATCGCCACACTGCCTCTCTCTCCCTCATGCTATTAACCATCAGGTCTCAGTCTGGTTTCCTGGTTCAGAGCCTGATCTGTTTAAGTTACTGTGCGGCCCCAGTCTATATGTTTGTTACTATGGCTCATTCTAGAGACTCCTGTTCAAACTGTACCCTGTGGTTGAGCAAGCATGCCACCACCTGAGTATATCTGAACCACCTGAGTATATCTGACCCACCTGAGTATATTTGAACCACCAGAGTATATCTGAACCACCAGAGTATATCTGAACCACCAGAGTATATGTGAACCACCTGAGTATATTTGAACCACCAGAGTATATCTGAACCACCAGAGTATATCTGAACCACCTGAGTATATGTGAACCACCTGAGTATATTTGAACCACCAGAGTATATTTGAACCACCAGAGTATATCTGAACCACCAGAGTATATCTGAACCACCTGAGTATATGTGAACCACCTGAGTATATCTGAACCACCAGAGTATATCTGAACCACCAGAGTATATCTGAACAACCTGAGTATATGTGAACCACCTGAGTATATTTGAACCACCAGAGTATATTTGAACCACCAGAGTATATGTGAACCCCCTGAGTATATGTGAACCCCCTGAGTATATTTGAACCACCTGAGTATATTTGAACCACAAGAGTATATTTGAACCACCAGAGTATATGTGAACCACCTGAGTATATGTGAACCACATGAGTATATTTGAACCACCAGAGTATATTTGAACCACCTGAGTATATTTGAACCACCAGAGTATATGTGAACCACCTGAGTATATGTGAACCAGCTGAGTATATGTGAACCAGCTGAGTATATTTGAACCACCTGAGTATATTTGAACCACCAGAGTATATTTGAACCACCAGGGTATATTTGAACCACCAGAGTATATTTGAACAACCTGACTATATGTGAACCACCTGAGTATATGTGAACCACCTGAGTATATGTGAACCACCTGAGTATATTTGAACCCCCAGAGTATATTTGAACCACCAGAGTATATGTGAACCACCTGAGTATATTTGAACCACCTGAGTATATGTGAACCACCTGAGTATATGTGAACCACCTGAGTATATGTGAACCACCTGAGTATATCTGAACAACCTGAGTATATCTGAACCACCTGAGTATATGTGAACCCCCTGAGTATATGTGAACAACCCGAGTATATCTGAACAACCTGAGTATATCTGAACAACCTGAGTATATCTAAACCACCTGAGTATATGTGAACCACCAGAGTATATCTGAACAACCTGAGTATATCTGAACAACCTGAGTATATCTGAACCACCTGAGTATATCTGAACCACCTTATTACAATGCCTTGCAAAAGTATTCATCCCCCTTGGCGTTTTTCCTATTTTGTTGCATTAGAACCTGTCATTTAAATATATTTTTATTTGGATGTCATGTAATGGACATACAAAAATAGTCCAAATTGGTGAAGTGAAATGAAAAAAATGACTTGTTTCAAAGAATTATAAAAAAGAAATACGGAAAAGTGGTGCGTGCAACAGGCGCCACCAAGCAAGCGGCACCATGAAGACCAAGGAGCTCTCCAAACAGGTCAGGGACAAAGTTGTGGAGAAGTACAGATCAGGGTTCGGTTATAAAAAAATATCTGAAACTTTGAACATCCCAATAACACCATTAAATCCATGATTAAAAAATGTAAAGAATATGGCACCACAACAAACCTGCCAAGAGAGGGCTGTCCACCAAAACTCACAGACTAGGCAAGGGGCGCGTTAATCAGAGAGGCAAGAAAGACACCAAAGATAACCCTGAAGGAGCTGCAAAGCTCAACAGTGGAGATTGGAGTATTTGTCCATAGGACCACTTTAAGCTGTACACTCCACAGAGCTGGGCTTTATGGAAGAGTGGCCAGAAAAAAATACATTGCTTAAGAAAAAAATAACCAAACACATTTGGTGTTCGCCAAAAGGCATGTGGGAGACTCCCCAAACATATGGAAGAAGGTACTCTGGTCAGATGAGATTAAAATTGAGCTTTTTGGCCATCAAGGAAAATGCTATGTCTGGCGCAAACCCAACACCTCTCATCACTCTGAGAACACCATCCCCACAGTGAAGCATGGTGGTGGCAGCATCATGCTGTGGAGATGTTTTTCATTGGCAGGGACTGGGAAACTTGTCAGAATTGAAGGAATGAAGGATGGCGCTAAATATAGGGAAATTCTTGAGGGAAACCTGTTTCAGTCTTCAAGAGATTTGAGACTGGGATGGAGGTTCACCTTCCAGCAGGACAATGACCCTAAGCATACTGCTAAAGTAACACTCGAGTGGTTTAAGGGGAAATATTTAAATGTCTTGAAATGGCCTAGGTCAAAGCCCAGACCTCAATCCAATTGAGAATCTGTGGTATGACTGGATTGCTGTACACCAGCAGAACCCATCCAAATTTAAGGAGCTGGAGAGGTTTTGCCTTGATGAATGGGCAAAAATCCCAGTGGCTAGATGAGCCAAGCTTATAGAGAAATACCTCAAGAGACTTGCAGCTGTAATTGCTGCAAAAGGTGGCTCTACAAAGTATTGACTTGTTTTTTTTGGGGGGGGGGGGGGTGAATAGTTATGCACGCTCAAGTTTTCTATTTTTTTGTCTAATTTCTTGTTAGTTTCACAATTAAAAATATTTTGCTTTTTCAAAGTCGTAGGCATGCTGTGTAAATCAAAATGATACAACCCCCCCCCCCCCAAAAAAAATCAATTTTAATTCCAGGTTGTAAGGCAACAAAATAGGAGAAATGCCAAGGGGGTGAATACTTTCACAAGCCACTGTATATCTGAACCACCGGAGTATATCTGAACCACCTGAGTGTATCTGAACCAGAACATGCCAGTTCACATCAAAGTTGAAATAAGATAAAGAAAAGGGGAAGAGAGAATGACCAATGTAAACCCACAGACATACAGTACCCCTCAGGCACATAGGAATGTGGTATTCATCATACAGTACTTTGTTATGGTTAATTTCTAGTGCACTATCTGGTAGATATTAGGGCTTTAGTCATCTTAAATAATTCAAGAAAACAGATCCTCATAGAGCTAACAAAAGTCTGCTTCCAAATCTGAAGCCAACACAGCAGCAGGAATCTGTTTGAGATGCTGTAGTCCCAATGCTGTAGTCCCAAAGAGTCACAGTTTGACAATCCAGCTTGACACTCACTGCCTCCCTCTTGGAGAACGATAATCTATTCTATTATACTCCTCTCCTCCGATGGTTTTGATTAAGATGAAAGCGTGTGGCGATGGCTCTGACACTTGTTTTATGTTCCTCAAAGGTTGTTAAAGCCCTGGGTGACAGACAGACAGAAAACCAGCCAGCAAGCCAGACAGACAGAAAGACATACCCTTATGGAAAACACGTGAAGTGTTGCAAAAACATGTTTTCATGTGATCACATGTGCTCTTACGTGTATGTGAAGTTAAGGTGATAACGTGACGACATTTAAAGTAAGACGTGACAACATAAAACTACACGTGAAAAGTGTTCCAAAAACACGTTTTTACACGAGTTCACAGGTTAAATTTCATGTGAAATCATGTGGTTTTTCTGTAAGGGTAAGGACAGACCGAAAAGACAGACAGACAGTTTGCCAGACAGCTAGCCAGACAGACAGACAGCATGGGGCCCATTCAGGCTTGAGGTGAGGCCATGACATCTGGATAGCAGCCGCCCTCCTCCACTCTACTCTAACCCTGTCTTCTCCCTCAGGGGAGTGAAGGCATTTCTCCTACAGTGGGATGGTCAACACCACCGTTCTCCCATTCCTCCCTAACCCCGCCTGGGAACACCCTCCCGTCTTTCCCGCTCCTAATTCCAGCCCTGCAAATTATATGGGAGAGACATTTCGGGAAAAGAGACGGCCCCGGGATGCTGTCTTTATTACTTTCTTTCAGAGTTTTTCTTTTTACTTGTCCTTACTTTTACTTTAGAGGATAAAGAGTGCATTGTGTTGGCTGCTGCTGCCTTCCCTGAGGTCGCGACTGGCCCTGTTGACAGACAGGCACGTTCGTACCGCGTGACAGACAGCGTGACAGATCCCAGATTATACAAAAGGCCCCGAAACTGTGACAAAGTGGCCGACTGACTGCCTGTGTTGTGTGGCAGTCTGCCAGGCTCGGCAGTGAGACGACAGGAACTGTTCTGACATCTGTCTGGCGGTGGCGGCTGAGGCAGACAGACAGGGAAGCCAACGCGGCTTCACCTCACAACTCATTACAATGATGCACTGAGATATGTCAGTCTGACTGTGTGTGGGGAAGAGGGAAGTGTGTGTGTTTTCTCAGTTGAGAGGAGTTTCATGCCATCAGGTGTGTGTGTGTGTGTGTGTGTGTGTGTGTGTGTGTGTGTGTGTGTGTGTGTGTGTGTGTGTGTGTGTGTGTGTGTGTGTGTGTGTGTGTGTGTTCTCAGGTGAGCAGAGTTTTATGCCATCAAGATTGACTCACCGAGCTGGGATGATAGCATGGGAAGCTTTTATTGAAAGGATGACAAGTGGTACAAAAAATGCATATGCTGTGGTTATGCGAGTGCCACTTTCGCTGACGTAGATAGAAGATTTGATAAGATAGTCATTCTAACTCCGCAAACATTTTACCCCCAAGGGAATATCCAAACAAGCGGTCAGTGCGGCACAGTAACGCTATTACACAAAATAAGGCAGCTTTCTGTATCAAGGTGGGAGACTAGCTAAATGCATGGTGGATGTATGTAATGTAATAATGCGGTGGGGGGGTTATTTATTACTGTAGGGTATATGCCTCAGCACAAGAGACTGCTGAGAGAGAGGAAGGGAGAGGGAGACTCTGTGCCCTAGATAATGGAGGCCTGAGGACATAGTGACCGAACTGGGTCTGTAAAGAATGTCTACTGCCTTGAAGCTGAAACTCGAGAGAAGTTATTGGAAACAATAACGACCGGATATCTGAATGTTTGGCGAGATAGGTGAATGAATGAATGAGTTAGTGAATGAACGAGCGAGTGAGTGAACAAATGAATGACTGAACATAAAAATCTAACCATTCATGCGGTTTCTGAGTTGTCCTACTCAGTGGAATGCCTTGCTCTGTAGGACCAATGTAACCATAAGCCACTACACACTTTTGCCAATCATGGGCCTAGATTCCCTTAAAACTCATCATCACCACAAATATGCTTTCTACTCCAGCTAGGCTACAGCACATCCTCATGTAAACAAGACCAATATTGCCCTTCCATGGAACTGAATATAGTACTTTCAATATGTCTGTGTGTGTGCATTGCTCATTCCATGCAAAACAGGAAATTAACTATTTTCATTTCAGAGGTGTACCCACAGGGCACACATATTCTTCACCCCCTGCCAATGGAGGAAAAAGTGAGAGGGTCTAACAGGCTTTGGGGCAGCGCTACCGCTCTGACGGTATTAAAGGGACCACTAGGGACCAAAGAGAAAACAGGAAATGGCCACGCCGGAAGCAGGCGAGCACCAACACTAACATTTGATCGATCAACGTTCTGACTCAATGGTCAAACAGGAACTCCGGCAAGACAAAATAGACCACAGAGTGGTCAAACAATACATGCTTTTTCAGTTCTGTCCACAAATTTTCTATGGGATTGAGGTCAGGGCTTTGTGATGGCCACTCCTATACCTTGACTTTGTTGTCCTTAAGGCATTTTGCCACAACTTTGGAAGTATGCTTGGGGTCATTGTCCATTTGGAACACCCACTTGCGACGAAGCTTTAACTTCCTGACTGATGTCTTGAGATGTTGCTTCAATATATCCACATCATTTTCCTCCCTCATGATGCCATCTATTTTGTGAAGTATACCAGTCCCTCCTGCAGCAAAGCACCCCCACAACATGATGCTCCCACCCCCGTGCTTCACGGTTGGGATGGTGTTCTTTGGCTTGCAAGCGTCCGCTTTTTTCCTCCAAACATAGCAATGGTCATTATGGCCAAACAGTTCTATTTTTGTTTCATTAGACCAGAGGAAATTTCTACAAAAAGTACGATCTTTGTCCCCATGTGCAGTTGCAAACCGTAGTCTGGCTTTTTTTATGGCGGTTTTGGAGCAGTGGCTTCTTCCTTGCTGAGTGGCCTTTCAGATCATGTCGATATAGGACTCGTTTTACTGTGGATATAGATACTTTAGTGCCTGTTTCCTCCAGCATCTTCACAAGGTCCTTTGCTGTTGTTCTGGGATTGATTTTCACTTTTCGCCCCAAAGTACGTTCATCTCTAGGAGACAGAACGCGTCTCCTTCCTGAGCGGTATTATGGCTGCGTGGTCTCATGGTGTTTATACTTGCGTACTATTGTTTGTATAGATGAACGTGGTACCTTCAGGCATTTGGAAATTGCTCCCAAGGATGAACCAGACTTGTGGAGGTCTTGGCTGATTTCTTTTGATTGTCCCATGATGTCAAGCAAAGAGGCACTGAGTTTGAAGGTAGGCCTTGAAATATATCCACAGGTACACCTCCAATTGACTCAAATGATGTCAATTAGCCTATCAGAAGCTTCTAAAGCCTTGACATAATTTTCTGGAATTTTCCAAGCTGTTTAAAGGCACAGTCAACTTAGTGTATGTAAACTTCTGACCCACTGGAATTGTGATACAGTGAATTCTAAGTGAAATAATCTGTCTGTAAACAATTGTTGGAAAAATGACTTGTGTCATGCACAAAGTAGATGTCCTAACTGACTTGCCAAAACTATAGTTTGTTAACAAGAAATTTGTGGTGTGGTTGAGAAATGATTTTTAATGACTCCAACCTAAGTGTATGTAAACTTCCAACTTTAACTGTATCTCTCCGATTTGTTCCTGCCGTACATACCTACACGTATGCTACGATCACAAGACACAGGCCTCTTCATTTTCCCTAGAATTTCTAAGCAAACAGCTGGAGGCAGGGCTTTCTCCTATAGAGCTCCATTTTTATGGAATGGTCGGCCTGTCCATGTGAGAGACACAGAAGTCTTTACTGAAGACTCATCTCTTCAGTAGGTCCTAGTGTAGTCTGGCCCAGGGGTACGAAGGTGAACGGAAACCACCCTTGCGTTCTCTGCCTGGCCGGCTCCCCTCTCTCCACTGAGATTCTCTGCCTCTGACCTTATTACGGGGGCTGAGTCACTGGCTTACTAGTGCTCTTCCATGCCGTCCCTAGAAGGGGTGTGTCACTTGAGTGGGTTGAGTCACTGACGTGATCTTCATGTCCGGTATTGCACCCCCTCAGGCTCGTGCCGTGGGGGAGCTCTTAGTGGGCTATACTCATCCTTGTCTCAGGGTAGTAAGTTGGTGGTCTGTTGATATCCCTCGAGTGGTGTGGGAACTATGATTTGGCAAAGTGGGTGGGGTTATATCCTGCCTGGTTGGCCCTGTCCGGGGGTATCGTTGGACGGGGCCACAGTGTCCCCCGACCCCCCCCCCCCCCCGTCTCAGCCTCCAGTATCTATGCTGCAATAGTCTATGTGCTGGGGGGCTAGGGTCAGTCTGTTATATCTAGTGTAATTCTCCTGTCTTATCTGGTTTCCTGTGTGACCTTAAGTATGCTCCCTATAATTCTCTCTCTCTCCCTCCCTCCCAGAGGACCCGAGCCTTAGGATCATGGCTCCTGGCTGTCCCCGGTCTACCTGGCCGTGCTGCTGCTCAAGTTTCAACTGTTCATAATGCGGCTACGGAACCCTGACCTGTTCACAGGATGTGCTACCTTGTCCCGGACCTGTTGTTTTCGGCTCTCTCTCTACCGCACCTGCTGTCTTGATCTCTGAATGCTCGGCTATGAAAAGCCAACTGACATTTACTCCTGAGGTGCTGACCTGTTGCACCCTCTACAACCACTATGATTATTATTTAACCCTGCTGGTAATCTATCAACGTTTTAACATTTTGAAGAACAATCTGGAATTAATGGCCATGTAGAGGACTGGCCACCCCTCAGAACCTAGAGCTTTCTTCCTAGGTTCCTGCCTTTCTAGAGAGTTTTTCCTAGCCAGCAGAAAAACTTCTACATCTGCATTGCTTACTGTTTGGGTTTTTAGGCTGGGTTTCTGTATATGACTTCTGCTGATTTTGACTTGAAAAAGTCGCAAAAAAAGTTTCTTGCCTTAAGCTGGACATCATTCACAAGTGATAATATATCATTCACAAGTGACAGGCTAATATTGTGACCCATCAGACTATTCTTGATTTAATCTTGTCTTTACATTTACTAAATAATATATATGAGTGAAATTGATTTAGAATGGACCATTATCATACACTTCTCTATCATGCACCTACAGTATATTTAATAGCGAATGGAGGACACTATTCCCATGGTTTATTTTCATGCCAGCCAGGTAGAACCACTCCTGTTGTAAAGAGAAGCAATGTGCTTAATATTAGGAAAGTTGGGAAAGAAATATAGTAGGCCTAGCCTATTGAAAGTTGATGGGATCCTCCTCATTTTAATGGAGGCCATCTCTCTATTTTATCACGCAATGGCATAGCCTATAGAAATGTTGCGCAACATGAGCTCATGGGCTCTCATGCAGTGTTTGATTCGATTTTCGATTACATTTGCATTGATGTCAGAGTGACTAGAGGGACAATAGAGTGCTGAGTAACGGGCAGTTAGCAAGTTTGGTAGGCTTCTAATGACCATCAGCTGCATCAGAGCTTGGAGAAGCCTAGTTACCATGACAAAACGGTCATGTGGAATAGACTGCCGTCCTGACTTGTGACTGCCGGTGTGGCGGTAATACGGTCACCGTAACAGCCCTAGTCATGAATAATTTCAGATAAACAATCCTGTGATTATTTAACAGTGAACACCTGTATTTTTTACAAACATTTTGTCAAGGTCCTGAAGGAATTTCAGGAATGTGTGACTACAATTGCGGGCACCTTTTACGGAGAAGTACACCTACACTATATCACTTACACAAGGTCACAAATTAAAATCAATTGGCTACAGTCTAAAGCAGCTCAGTCACGTGTTTGGTCAGACGTCATGTGGTGTTACTTTACCTCCAATGGCGTTGCACCTGGAGGTGATCTCCCACAGTACCAGGGCCATGGAGTAAACGTCTGTCTGCTTGAACGACTCAATGTTTTCCAGGTTGATTCTGGACTCCAGCACCTCAGGGGCCATGTACCTGGCAGTGCCCACCTGTAGGGTAAGACCAACAAGGACAAGATGTTAGCCTACTCAGTGGATCATTATCAAAACTGTTCTGTTCTATTCTATTATTTTCTATTCTACTCTGTTTTGTTCTGTTCTATTGTATTCTGTTATGTTACATTCGACTCTATTCTAATGCTATTTACAGTAGAATATGCATGCTTGCTTCCAGAGGTAGTACTGTACAGTACCATGTACCACTACAATTCAACTGCAATTTTAACTGACAGCCTGATCTGATACATGTCTTCCCTGTTTCTTCCCCCCACTGTATTATAAGACATTACGAAGAGACAATGGGTGCATTAGACACCAAAGGGACACCCTCTAAAGAAGCTCACGATGACTAAGTTTCATAACAGTCACAATGACCCTGTCCTACTGCTGTACAACAGTCTAACGGTTCTATTAGAAGTCCATCAGCCCTGTTTGCCTAGTTACTGTAATAAAATAAAAGGCCTAGCAGCACTTCCTCTATGGATATTACTAACCTGTTGTCCAGAAGAGGAGCCCGCATGAGTAAGTAAGCCAGTCTGAAATGGCACCCTATTCCCTATATAGTGCACTAATCATAGGCAATATGGTACCATTTTGGATGCACCGTGAGTAGAAAGGAGAGACAGGAGGGAAGAATCTGTACCTGTCCACTGTTGGCCAGCTCGTCCACGGACAGCGAGTTGTCCAGACGCAGACCCAGTCCGAAGTCACACAGGACGCAGGTCAGGTCCCCCTTCACCAGGATGTTGGAGCTCTTGATGTCCCGGTGGACGATGGGCACCTTGTAGCGTCCGCACAACGTGTGGTCACTGTGTAGGTGGGCCACGCCCCTTGCCAGCGACCCGCCCAGCACCCACAGGTCGTCCCAGCTGATGACGTGGCGCGTCAGGTACTCCTGGAGGTTGCCCCGGGGGTGGTAGGCCGTGATCAACCAATACTGTTTCTCCACCTTGTGGTCCTCTGCGGTCAGGAAGTGCAGGACATTCTCGTGGCGCAGGTCGGCATCCGAGAAGATGTCCTTCTCGTTCTTCCACGAGGCATATTCCTCGTCTGCGAAAATTTTGACGGCAACGGTCTCGAAGTGCTCGCCGGCCCCCGTGGCGCCCTGCTTCAGCTTGGCCTTGTAGACCTCGGCGAAGCGGCCCTTGCCCACCTGGGCGTCCAGCTCGATGGGAAGGAGCTCTGTGTTGTGGTTGAGGTTGTTGGCGTGCGTGGAGCTGCTGTCCGAGCCGTCGTCGTCCATCATGATGGCGTGGGCATCACTGAAGTCGAGCGGCGTCTTCTTGCGCTTGACACCGGCGCGGCGCTGGTGGTAGATGCGGTACCAATAGAAGGATGTGATGACCATCACGGCCAGAACCAGCAGAGGAACCAGGCTGACCAGGATCACCGACACCACCTGGGAGTCCAGGGAGTCTATGGTGGAGAGGAAAGACGAGAGAAAAAGAGACAACAAGATAGATGTTATAGATTAGTTATACAATACATTGCCTATTCAGTATAAATATTGTAGACTATACCTATTCTGTAACATACAGTAGGCCCACCCCCTGTTAGGTATATTCTACAATACTTTTACAATTATCCACCTCTACAATATTAGAACTCTTCAGCCATCATACTCTACTCTAAAACTTGAGCATATTTTCACAATGACCTTTTCACTCACTATGAGTAGCTGGACTGGCCGCGAAGGTGAAGATCAAAGAATAGTCTGTTTGTTTATTGAACTTAAGAGCCCACTGCATAAAAAACAATGACCACAAAGGGCTATGTGGGATACATGACGTGTGCAGTAGCCTATACTTTGACGTTTGACATTTCAGTTGCACTTGAACATCATGCCGTACATTACACTCCAACTCCTTCAGCACTAAGAAATCAATAGGAAGTAGCCAAGTAGCTATATCGTCTCAGAGCATCTTGCTACGCGCAATGTAGCCTGCTCCTTTCCAGCAAAGCAGAGGAACCTGACATTTCCATGAGGAATGTCAGTAAGCATCTGGAAGCTACGAAGCTGAAGTTAGCTTGCTGGTCTGTTAAACACACAAATAGGCTGAACCATGCCCAAGTCAACCACATATTGTGTTCCCTTTATAGACCTAGTCTATGTCTGATTCTAATTCTTTTAAGGAGTGATGTCGGTGTCTGCTAGACAGAGTAATCTGGTGAACGTTTATGTATATGCTATGTTTATGACCCTATTTCTGGGGATGGCAGAAGTCTCGTAAAAACATAATAAAACACAACATGTCACGCGAAATTCCAGATCCCAGATCAGTTAGGATTTAAAGGGTCGTAAATGAGTCATTAACAGGTTGTCTGAACAGGCAGACTGTGACAAGTGCTGCTGGGGTTCTATAAATACAGGCAGAGATATTAGAAACATGTTTGGCAGTGGAGGATTGTGTGGGTGCGTGCGCGTGTGTGTGTGTGTTTGTATGTCTATGAATGTTTCTGTCCATACAGAACAGCAAGTACCCGTCAAGCCCTCACTCGCTCGCTCCTTTTTTTCAGACAGGAAACCACATGTCTGAAATCTTCCAACGTGGCCTCAGCGGAGTTTGTTTTCTTTTTCGAAGAGCGAGAGAGAGGCGATCCGTCACAACAAACCTGTCCCTGTGCCTCTGCCATCTCTCAGTAGATACGGCCCACAAAAGAAAGCTTCCTAGTTACTAACCCCACTTAGGGCCAGGGTTGAGAATATCGATTGTATTAATACATGCACGAGCTGTTTTTCACCGTTCACTTCTGTTACGTGTTGTCATGTCAGTGTTGTCGTTATGTTATGTGGTGAACATGAAGTTAGACCGTGTGCAGCGGAGCTATCCGTCTTCCACGGTGAGGGGAAATGTTTTTCCATGACATCGATGTTCCCGGTGTGCGGATGCTTTTAACTTTGGGCTCCGGAAAGTAAAGTCTGGAAAATGTATCTCTGTGTTATTACTGCTTGGATGCTGTAGTCAAAATACATTTGATTCCAAAATTGTAACGAAAGACTACAGCCAAAAGGCCTCGGCGATGCGAAACCTGTTTGCAATCTTGTATTTGGAGGGTGTACAATAGTACACATGTCAGCATTCATGTGTGACACCTTACATGACAACCTAATAAAGAATTGCATAAGCGTTCATTACAACATATGGTAGAAGAACATGTGTGAGTTACATCAAAAGTGTTGATATATGATCAATTGTAATAGCTAGCCTACAAAACCCAATCAGCCATGACATACCAGCATCACATAGGGACTTACAGAAGGTGAAGAAGACACGTTTGTTGCACTCGTTTGACCAATCATAATGCCAACAAAAGGCATGACATAACAGGTGACATAGCACTACATAACAGGTGACATAACCCTACATAGGGACTCACAGGGGGTGAAGAAGAGGTGGTCGTTGCACTCATCCTCGGAGCAGGAGCAGATGAAGAACTGGGAGCCCATGCCGTTCCTCTCCCTCATCTCACACTTGCTGTTGTTATAGTCCTCCAGCACCAGACCATGCAGCTTATGGGCTGGGTTGTGGCATATCGTGTCTATGGTGACATTGTCGTCTTTCTTCCTCCTGGAAACAAGACAACAGGAGCAGTTAGTTCCACTCCAATTCATCTCTATTAAACAGAGAGAAAATTTAAGCTAGTGAAAGATACAGTAATAAAAGGGAAAATAACTTTTAAAAATGTACAAAACACAGTCTAAGCATTATGGTAATGATTTGATACAGAGATCAGTTTAGGTTGTACAGAATGTATCCCCAGTTACAAAATACCACCATGCACGTGCAGTGAATAATCCTGAAGGTGCACAAATGGACCTACAAATGGGATACTCAGGTCTCCTGCTGGGTGGTGTGGAGCGTATGTAGTGAAACCCTTTTTAAGAGGTGTTGCTGTGAACAGGAGGCCAAATTTAGTTCTCCCCTTTTTTTACATTCACAAGGCAAATTTCACAACGATATTTGGTGGGGTTTGTTGGTGGGGCACTTTTGGGTTTAGCTAGTTAAATAAACCTTGTTCACAGCAAATGTCATTTTAAATGACAAAGAAAGATTATTAATTTATGCTCTGTCACACATTAACATGCTCATAGTGTGTCACTGTACCCACTACCCAGCATGCTCTCCTAAGGTCAAGTTTAAAGGTCATTCCAACTCCCAATGAGAGATGTTGAGGGGTGCTGTAGTCACTCACCAAATGCTGACGCACACGTCCTCTGGATGGGGGCAGATGGATGTGATGCTACAGTCGGTCATACAGCTCCCTGTGCCCGTACAGCTGGTAGACTCAACGTCACAGAACTTACACAGACGCTTCAGCTTCAGCATAGTCATTGATGAGGCCACTGAGGTGGAAACACAAAGAGATAGGGGAAAGACATTAGATTGATCGTTTATAAAGAGATATCGTTACTTAAAGCAGTCAATAGTTTGTCCATTTAGGTTACTCATGTGTCATCAAATATGTTCACTCTCACTCTTCACTGCAGCTCTTTACTTCCCTATTTCAAATTAGAACAGGCCACTTTGATGGTCTAAAACATAAGATAAAATCTTTGACCGGGATTCAATTTGATCGCACTCGAATACAGCTTTTAAAAGGCAATGTTACCGTGTTCGCGGAGATCACATTCGAGGTAAACGCTGCAGATGTTAGCTCAAATGGAAATTACCTTTAAATGTTTTGGATTGAACCTCGGCCATTGTTTCGTATATGGGCCTAAACTGTATTGACCCAGAGAAGATGATAACTTTGCTCGACTTAGGAAACTGACTTTTCCCTCCAATTACACAGACAAACAGAAGGCTGCAAACATCAGAAAGGCGAACTTTCTCATCTTATATACTACATATTAATATGAACCTTTCCTACACTGGAAGAGTATGGCCTATTGAACATCAGTGAGTACTGTGAAACTTTAACCTCACATCTCAGTCCAGACTACGTGAAGGAATTTATCCTTAGTGAGAGACTTGACAATGTCACTTTGAAAAGAATATGTGAAACAGATAAAAGGAATGTTCCCTCCGGTACTATGTCTCTAAGTATAATTATTCCAAAAGACAGTTTTCAAAGCAAGTGATACATTTGTGTCTTCTCCAATTCATTCATTACAGTGTAACATGTACATTCATTTTTCAACCATATGTAAACTCTTTCCCTCGAGCGCAAATTCTACTGTGTGAACAATCAGTACATTTCTGCAGTGCCATCTATTTACTATGGTCGTGTTCAGACTTGACTTCACACTCAGACTCAGTGGTGTGATGAGTGCCTGTGTGTGTTTGATAGTCATCTCTACTGAGACAAACGCTAGACAGACAAAAAAAACAAGCAAAGGGAACATTGAACGTCAGTATATCTTTCAGTCGAGTAGTCTCTAATTTGCAAATTTGATTAGTTGCTGTCTTGCCAATTCACTTTGTGAATATCAAAAAGCAGGAGAATGTCGTGTGTGTATGTGAGTGAGAGAGAAACAGCGAAAGAGATAAATAATAGAGTGTATAAATGTGTGTGCGCGCATGTGTGTGTTTAAAGTCTAGTCTAGGAAAGCGCGCTCCTAGTGGCAGATTACTTTAATGCAGGCAAACTTAAATCAGTTTTACCACATTTTTACCAGCATGTCACATGTGCAACCAGAGGAAAACTTATCCTAGACCACCTTTACTCCACACACAGAGATGCATACAAAGCTCTCCCCTGCCCTCCATTTGACAAATCTGACCATAATTCTGTCCTCCTGATTCCTGTTTACAAGCAAAAACTAAAGCAGGAAGTACCAGTGACTTGCTCAATACGGAAGTGGTCAGATAACGCGGATGCTACACTACAGGACTGTTTTGCTAGCACAGACTGGAATATGTTCAGGGATTCATCCAATGGCATTGAGGAGTACACCTCTTCAGTCATCGGCTTCATCAATAAGTGCATCGACGACGTCGTCCCCACAGTGACTGTACGTACATATCCCAACCAGAAGCCATGGATTATAGGCAACATCCGCATCGAGTTAAAGGCTAGAGCTGCTGCTTTCAAGGAGCGGGACACTAAACCGGACGTTTATAAGAAATCCCGCTATGCCCTCAGACGAACCATCAAACAAGCAAAGCGTCAATACAGGATTAAGATTGAATCCTTCTACACCGGCTCTTACGCTCGTGGGTTGTGGCAGGGCTTGAAAAGTATTACGGACTACAAAGGGAAACCCAGACGTGAGCTGCCCAGCGACGCGAGCCTACCAGACGAGCTAAATGCCTTTTATGCACGCTTCGAGGCAAGCAACACTGAAGCATGCACGAGAGCACCAGCTGTTCTGGATGACTGTGTGATAACGCTCTCGGTAGCCGATGTGAACAAAACCTTTAAACAGGTCAACATTCACAAAGCCGCTGGGCCAGACGGATTACTAGAACATGTACTCAAAGCATGCGCGGAACAACTGGCAAGTGTCTTCACTGACATTTTCAACCTCTCCCTGACCGAGCCTGTAATACCTACATGTTTCAAGCAGACCACCATAGTCCCTGTGCCCAAGGAAGCGAATGTAACCCGTCGGTAGCCATGAAGTTGGTAGCCGCCGCCAGGTGGTAAGAGTAGGCAACAACACATCTGCCACGCTGATCCTTAACACTGGGGCCCCTCAGAGGTGTGTACTTAGTCCCCTCCTGTAATTCCCTGTTCACCCACGACTGCGTGGCCTAACACGACTCCAACACTATCATTAAGTTTGCTGACGACACAACAGTGGTAGGCCTGATCACCTACAACGATGAGACAGTCTACCTGGTGCCCCCTGTATATAGCCTCATTATTGTTATTCTTATTGTGTTCGTTTTTATTATGACTTTTTATTTTAGTCTACTTGGTAGACTAAACTCTTCTTGAACTGCCCTGTTGGTTAAGGGCTTGTAAGAGAAGCATTTCACAGTAAAGTCTACACATTTTTTTACATTTTACATTTTAGTCATTTAGCAGACGCTCTTATCCAGAGCGACTTACAGTAGTGAATGCATACATTTCATAAATATTTTTCTGTGCTGGCCCCCCATGGGAATCGAACCCACAACCCTGGCGTTGCAAACACCATGCTCTACGAACTGAGCTACAGGGAAGGCTTGTTGTATTCGGCGCATGTGACAAATAAAGTTTGATTTCATTTGCGTGTGTGTGTGCGTGCTCATGTTTTACATCCAAATAAATTATATTGGTTATCTACCTGTCCTTGCACTGCGTGTGCTGCTCCTGATAACCATTAGACCGCATGCTACTGTTTGGCTGATGTAAGAGAATACAAATCTCAGACACATGGCAACAACTGGAATTTAACTCTTCCAATCGCAATGAGTATGAGGGAATTCTGTTTTCACAGCAATCACCATAGTGAAGTATGTGGGAACAGGGATCTTTTGGCTGCGAGATGGGGAGAGGACATCTCTATCTTTATCTTTAGGGCTCCCGAGTGGCGCAGCGGTCTAAGGCACTGCATCTCAGCGCAAGAGGTTTATCAAATCAAATCAAATGTATTGGTCACATACACATGGTTAGCAGGTGTTAATGCAAGTGTAGCGAAATGCTTGTGCTTCTAGTTCCGACCATGCAGTAATATCTAACAAGTAATCTACCAATTCCACATCAACTACCTTGTACATACAAGTGTAAAGGAATGAATACGAATATGTACATAAAAATATATAAATGAGTGATGGTTGAACGGCATAGGAAAGATGTAATAGATGGTATGGAGTACAGTATATACATTTGAGATGAGTATTGTAGGGTATGAAAACATATAAAGCAGCATTGTTTATGGTGGCTAGTGATACATTACATCAGGATGGCAAGATGCAGTAGATGGTATAGAGTACAGTATATACATATGAGATGAGTAATGTAGGTTATGAAAACATTATATAAAGTGGCATTGTTTAAAGTGGCTAGTGATACATCTAATTACATCAAGATGGCAAGATGCAGTAGATGGTATAGCGTACAGTATATACATATGAGATGAATAATGTAGGTTATGTAAACATTATCTTATATAAATAATATAAAGTGGCAAGTGATAAATTGATTACATCAATTTTCCCATTATTAAAGTGGCTTGAGTTGAGTTAAGTTGGCTGACGACACAACAGTTGTAGGCCTGATCACCAACAACGTGGTGCCATGACAACAACCTCTCCCTCAATGAAAGCAAGACAAAGGAGCTGATCGTGGACTACAGGAAAAGGCGGGCCGAACAGGCCCCCATTAACATCAACGGGGCTGTAGTGGAGCGGGTCAAGAGTTTCAAGTTCCTTGGTGTCCACATCACCAACGAACTATCATGGTCCAAACATACCAAGACAGTCGTGAAGAGGGCACAACAAAACCTTTTCCTCTCAGGAGACTGAAAATATTTGGCATGGGTCCCCAGATCCTCAAATGCTTCTACAGCTGCACCATCGTGAGCATCCTGACCGGTTGCATCACCGCCTGGTAAGGCAACTGCTCGGCATCTGACCGTAAGACGCTACAGAGGGTAGTGCGAACGGCCAGTACATCACTGGGGCCAAGCTTTCTGCCATCCAGGACCTGGTGTCAGAGGAAAGCCCATAAAATTGTCAGAGACTCCAGTCACCCAAGTCATAGACCCCCCCCCCCTTTTGTAAACTGCTGCTACTCACTGTTTGTTATCTATGCATAGTTACTTCGCCCCCACCAACATGTACAGATTACCTCAACTAGCCTGTATCACTAGCCACCTTAAACAATGCTGCTTTATATGTTTTCATTATAGTCCCTGGTTCGATTCCAGGCTGTATCACATCCGGCCGTGATCGGGAGTCCCGTAGGACAGTGCAAAATTGGTCCGGTTTGGCTGGGGTAGGCTGTCATTGTAAATAAGAATTTGTTCTTAACTGACTTGTCTAGTTAAATTAAAAAATCTCTCTTGACTTTATCTATGTGTGCAAGGATTATTCAGTCCCAACCCCACAGGGGTCATGTTATCATATGAAGACCTGGTCCAAATTTACACACTGCCTGCATGTGAAATGGCATCCTATTGTCACGTCCTGACCAGTGAAAAGGGTCATTTGCCATAGTAGAATGGTCAGGGCGTGGCAGGGGGGTTGTTTTGTGTGGTTTGGGGTTTGTTTGTTTCCAGGGGAATGTTTTCATTTTCTATGTTTCGTTTTCCAGGTTTGGCTGAGTATGATTTCCAATCAGAGGCAGGTGTCTTTCATTGTCTCTGATTGGAAGCCATACTTAGGCAGCCTGTTTTCCTTTGGGTTTTGTGGGTGGTTGTTTTTCGTATAGTCGTTGTACCTTACGGAACTGTTGTTTGTCGTTTGTTTATTTTGTTTAAGTGTTCTCACTTAAAAAAGAAGATGAGCACTCAACACGCTGCCGCTGTGACACCTATTAACTAGATAGTACACTACTTTTGACCATGGCCCATAGGGTTCTGGTCAAAAGTAGTGCACTATAAAGGGTATACAGGGAGCCATTTTGGACACACCTACTGTCTCTTTAGTGAATAGCCATAGTGTATCGTTGGTGAGAGGAACACAGTCCCTTCCAGCAAAAATGTGTAATTTACTATTGCTGGGTTATGTTTGTCCACCTGTTACAAAAGCTAATCATAATTCAGAGAGTTATGCTTTGGAGGGCGCCAGTGAACGGTTGATTACCTTACATAAATGTTTTTCTGTAGTTACTTAATTGTCGCAATAACATGTGGACAGCACATTTTGAACATAAAATCAACTATAGCCCCAAAACAGTCCACTTTGGTGAGGTAGGAAGGATCCAACAATCTTCAGGACTTTCTCACTGAGAGGTTGGAAAGTGAGAGCAAGAGAGAATGAAAACGCAAGAGCGAGAGAAAGAGAGATTTTGCACCCAACTGCCAGATCACTCCCTTTTTTTCCATTTGCTCTCCTTCCAGACTTTTATGGAGTGTCTTTAGCATGAACAAAAACAAACTGACCAAAATCAGATGCTCCTAATTGTTAAAACAGAGATGAGGTGAAATGAAGTTAAAAGACATGGAGGGAGAGATCTTACACACTGAATGACATCACTAGCACATAACCACAAGTTTAAGTATGATAGACTGCACAAATAGGAAGAGAAAGTTCAACCTTTTCCTTGCATCAGCAGCGTCCTCGTGACACAACCAATAGTGAAAGTGGATTATTGACCGTCAACTAGGCCTGTCTGTATGTGCAGCTCGAGGATTTCCTCTTGAAGAATTTCAGTCGCCGAGAGCTAAGTTCAGCCAAGTGAAATGGGTGAGGATTGGGTCTGTGTCCAAAATGACAGCCTATTCCCTATATAAAGCACTAATTTTGATCAGGCAATGGTCAGAAGTAGTTTACTATATAGAGAATAGGGCACCATTTGGGAAGCAGCCTGGGTCTCCGCTGTATTTGACCAGCTGGCAGGGGGCGAACCTGATAGAGCCACTTTGTCAGGTCACGTGACCAACCATGTCAAAATAATCAACCTTCTCTCTCTAAAGTCGGAAGAGGAGAGAGAGCAAATACGGTTCTCTCCCTCCAACTTCCTCACAGTGCAGTAGTATACTGTATTACTCTATGCCAGAGAATATCAAGGCTACTGACTTAGGAGAGAATGTTGTACTCCTGTACCAGGACAAAACGCCTACTGTAGCTGTTCCCAATCTGCAGGGTGGAGTAGAGCTGCGGCTTAAAGCAATAGAAATACAACCTGCAAGTCTGAAAACCAGAGTAACTGGAGCAGATCATACAACCTGCAAGTCTGAAAACCAGAGTAACTGGAGCAGATCATACAACCTGCAAGTCTAAAAACCAGGGTAACTGGAGCAGATCATACAACCTGCAAGTCTAAAAACCAGAGCAACTGGAGCAGATCATACAACCTGCAGTCTGAAAACCTGGGTAACTGGAGCAGATCATACAACCTGCAAGTCTAAAAACCAGAGCAACTGGAGCAGATCATACAACCTGCAAGTCTAAAAACCAGAGCAACTGGAGCAGATCATACAACCTACAAGTCTGAAACCCAGGGTAACTGGAGCAGATCATACAACCTGCAGTCTGAAAACCAGAGCAACTGGAGCAGATCATACAACCTACAAGTCTAAAAACCAGGGTAACTGGAGCAGATCATACAACCTACAAGTCTAAAACCAGAGCAACTGGAGCAGATCATACAACCTACAAGTCTGAAAACCAGGGTAACTGGAGCAGATCATACAACCTGCAGTCTGAAAACCAGAGCAACTGGAGCAGATCATACAACCTGCAAGTCTGAAAACCAGAGCAACTGGAGCAGATCATACAACCTGCAAGTCTGAAAACCAGGGCAACTGGAGCAGATCATACAACCTGCAAGTCTGAAAACCAGAGTAACTGGAGCAGATCATACAACCTGCAAGTCTGAAAACCAGGGCAACTGGAGCAGATCATACAACCTGCAAGTCTGAAAACCAGGGCAACTGGAGCAGATCATACAACCTGCAAGTCTGAAAACCAGAGTAACTGGAGCAGATCATACAACCTGCAAGTCTGAAAACCAGAGCAACTGGAGCAGATCATACAACCTGCAAGTCTGAAAACCAGGGCAACTGGAGCAGATCATACAACCTGCAAGTCTGAAAACCAGAGTAACTGGAGCAGATCATACAACCTGCAAGTCTGAAAACCAGGGTAACTGGAGCAGATCATACAACCTACAAGTCTGAAAACCAGGGTAACTGGAGCAGATCATACAACCTACAAGTCTGAAAACCAGGGTAACTGGAGCAGATCATACAACCTACAAGTCTGAAAACCAGGGTAACTGGAGCAGATCATACAACCTACAAGTCTGAAAACCAGGGTAACTGGAGCAGATCATACAACCTGCAAGTCTGAAAACCAGGGTAACTGGAGCAGATCTCGAGAAGCCACATCCACTGCAGCTGGCAGCATTCATAAGGCAGTACAGACAGTGAAGTAAACATGGTGTCAGGATATTGCAGAGGGATACTAGGCTATATTCTGTTATTGCTATTTCTAGGGTGTAGTGTACATGTCTGACTTGCTACATCTTAAGCAAACAAATAAAGGCATTACATTAAGTTCTGCAGAGGAGTACAATTTTGAATTTGGCCTGAAGTGGTTTGTACTGTGTTATAGAGTTAGAACAGCTAAGAATGAACTTGGGCTGAACGCTGGTAGTAGAGAGAGAGGTGGTAGAGTTAGGAGTAATTATATCATTAGAAAAACTCCTCTCAAAGTGTATGTTATTTAAGCCCAAGGAGGCGGGCTATGGTGTGGATGAATGCTGGTAATTGTCACCCAGGGCAAAATATAATTGCAGATGTGGGGGAGAGAGGATTATAAGAAGTCAAAGCTGTTTGGTACCATTGGGACATGTTTGGAGTTGGAGACAGGCAAATAGATTACAATTTCTGATATGTCTACCTTGCAAATGATAGACCAAATATAATTCCAACATCCAGTGTCAACAACGCACATCAGAATGAAAAGTCCCATTGGTAGGACGACCATGCATGTTTTCTACTGCAACAGGTGGTGTAGCTAAACGTCCTCCCACTGTGTTAAGCAACCACTTCAATACACAACATATACTGTACCTACTTCCTCTTTACAAAAACATCATGCTACACTCTCAAATGCTTTTCTGATGCGAGTTCCTCTTGGAAAATACTAGTGCTCACTTAAATTATTGAACATATATATTATGCTCATACATTCCACCCCCGCTTTAGTAAAAAATAAGGATTTGGGTATAAATGTACCACTGTTCTTGAATTCCCGATATTGAACAACACTGACTGCGTAGTTTGTGTACATTAAATACTACTATGCATACAAATTGCAGTAACACCAGCCAATATATTTGCGAGTTTTAGCTTAAATGAGCTGAACATTTTGCCTTCCACCAAAATGTATAGTTTTATGTATGGATTATGTTTGACCACCTGCTACAAAAAGCTGAATGACAATTTTGAAGAAACGTGTGTCAACGTTCGTTACAATAACCTCATAAATGTTTCAATAATTACATGATTACCTCGATAACGCTAACCAACCACCAACATTCATAGGTTACTATAAATAAACGTATAACTCACTTTTCTGTTCTAACAGAATACTTCCAAACATTATCGTTCCCCACCAGAAAGCGGAAAAACGAAGTTGCTCCATTTAGAAACGGACTATAAACTCCTCTTCATTTACTGAAGCCTTGATAATAGTAAATATCCAGACTTTAATTCGAGACGTTCTTCGGGTTTTCTTCGGTCTGCCTGTTGCTCTCATGCGTCTCTCAAACAGCCTCCGGTTAGAAAAGTAAATAGTACAGGCAGAACTTGCCGTATATGAGTCAGACAGTATGTATGCACTTTTCATGAAACAGGAAATCTTCAGAAAGGGCAGGACTATTTTTTTCTTCTTCTCTAGGCTACTTCTGAACTTCTGGGCATGGGGCTCACTGGTCTTGAAACATGTTATTATGGCCACAAAACTTATAGCAAGGCAAAACTTGAAATGACACGCTCCAAAATAGATGGCAATGATTTCAAAAGAAGTTAGGATAAGTATACATCCAAACAAAACATATGAACTTAACACCTCTCTACTTACAATTCTGCAACATTCTTGACGTTTTTACACACTTCACTGTGCCATTTACCATAACACACAAATGATTGATCAAATGATTGATGTCAGCAAATGTATGACAACATTACATAACTTCTTTACTTGCTTTACTAGCACTTTTCCACATGGACCCCTGATACATTGTCCCCCTCCTGCATATCTCTCTTCCTGAGGAAAGCTATTATTCATCAGAGGGGGGGCAGTAGAGGTGGTGAGTGGCCTGGGTGAGTGCTCCTTGATGTTCCTCTGTGTTGGTTTGATGGGTGGCGCTCAGGGGTTAAGTCCACTGTTAACACCCATAAATTAATGGTTTATTGCTGGGCTTCACCAGCATATGTTTTCGCTTGGAATACTCAAGCCATGATGTCAGGCTTCAGACCTGACCTTGTGAACTCTCTACAGATGTCGTCTCTACCTCTCTACACAATAAGGTATTGCTGCCTTTCATTGCAATGCAATAAAACTCACATTTTATTTTCATTTTATTTTACCTTTATTTAACTTGGCAAGTCAGTTAAGAACAAATTCTTATTTTCAATGACGGCCTAGGAACAGTGGGTTAACTGCCTTGCTCAGGGGCAGAACGACAGATTTGTACCTTGTCAGCTTGGGGATTCGAACTTGCGACCTTTCAGTTACTAGCCCAACGCTCTAACCACATAATACATTCATAATAGTTATTTTCCCATTGATGAGATTTTCTGTATAAAATATGATTTGTTCATTGTGTGCAAACCTTTACGTTTTGTGGTGAGTGTGTGTTTTTGTCTGTGTGCGTTTGTGTGTGTGAACATGCGTGAATTTTTATTTATTTAAATTTTTAATTAAAACTTTATTTAACTAGGCAAGTCAGTTAAGAACAAATTCTTATTTACAATGACGGCCTACCCCGGCCAAACCCGGACGATGCTGGGCCAATTGTGCAACGTAAAAAAAACGGTTGCTGGTCGGAGAGTCAACTAACAAATATAGATCGGAGGGCCGTCAAACAAAATAGACCAATGAAGCGCGGGTAAACTGCGCGAGTATCTACAACTCTCTGAGGGCTGGATATGGCGCACCTATGGGCAGGTGCGTAAGCCGCGTCGTTACACGTGCATGCATATGTGTGCATGTGTATGAGCGTGTATACTGTGTTAAAAATCTGACAAACACACACACACACACACAGACACACACTTACACATACACTACACATGCACGCAGCACAGCACAGGGCCAGCTCTAGCCTTTTGGGTGCCCTAAGCTAGATTTCCAAAACATTTCAGTGGCCACCTCTTGACGGGGAGAGAAAAATTACATTTTTAATGTTAATTTCCTGCAAATCTCCACATTTTGCCATGGACGGAGAGAAAAGTTTGCAATTTCATAACACATTTACTGCAATTATTCTCATTTTGCAATGGGCATAGAGAAGAAATGTGCAGTTTTACAGCACATTTCCTGCAATTAACCCTTTATGCCATTGGGTGGAGAGAAATGTTTCCAGTTTTAAAGCAAATTTTCTGCAAATCGATACATGTTGTAACGACTTTGGCAATGTTAATATGATATCGGAGTGAGAATGACTAACCCTCTGGAGGTTTGCCCCTTAGACAAACTACACTGTTAAAATGAAGTGCTTTGAAACACTAAAACTAGTGGCAACTGAGTTGCCACCAACTTAAAGGAGAGAGAACCTTAACTTTGCTGGAGTTTTGAAACACGTGGGTGTGAGGGTATTGGGACAGATTTAAAGGGACATTTCAAAATGTTCACCTCATTCATCATCTCCAGCACCACCCCAACATCAACATATGTGAAAATGGTGTTTTTGTATGTTTTGTAGTAAAACAGATAGAGGAAGTTAAGTGTTTCCAATGACATCATCAACCAATTAATAGACAATTAGGAGGCAATTAGTAGGCAATGCCTACTCATATTTGGTTAAAATCACACGATGCATACTGATGATGTCTTGGAAACACATATCTTCCTCTATCTTTTTTACTACAAAACATACAAACACAATTTTCACATATGTTGATGTTTGGGTGGTGCTGGAGATGATGAATATGACATTGACATTTTTTACAATTTCTCTTTAAGGTGTACTGAAACATGACATGGTATGTTGTAACGCCACTTAATCAAGAGTTGTGCATCACCTTGCCAGAGACTTGGAGCACTAACCCAGAAAATGTTGAAAACACTATTATGGTGTTTTGAGTCCTGTATAGTGCAGAATTAGATCCCTTCTCTTTTGGTGTTGTTTACACTCTCTAAAGCTCCCAAACACGATGATGGTGTTTCGAGTCTTGTCTAGTGCAGAATTAGAACCCTTCTTCTGGAGTTTCCAAATACTGTAATTACTAATTAACTCCTCATTGGTAATTCCAATAGGTCCAATGCTCAGTATAATGCTCAAACAAAGAACAAGAGAAAATATCGTTTTGTGAAAATACTATTTCATAAATTTGTCCAGGATAATAATTATTGAATACAAAATTACTTTTTCAAGACATGTTTTGAAGCTTGAAATGCTTTCTCTTTTCTTTGCAACTGATCAAATGACAACAAAACATTAACAGGTCTTTCACATTTTCAATATCTACAAAGTAAGACAGTTCAAAGATCTGTAAGGTATTTATTATATTAGTAGTCTTCCAAATGAATGAAAATATGGCATTATATTTCACATGAATGGAAAAACAATACAATGACTGCCAATGTTAGCAAACTTGAACAAAATTTCACTTCACGGCTCAACGCAATCCACCAGTCATCCATCATGCGAATGCATCTGACCTTAGTCTTTATATTCAGATGATGGTACATGCCATGCTAAGTTGTTCAGATGGAATCACAGTACAGTTGATATGATTGACAGTTGAGTTGACATTAGTCTGTGATTCTTGTCTTGATTGGCTTTGGTTAAGGACTGGCCAGCCGGTGGGTAACATGGTTTGTATATATGTTTTTTTTCTGCAGGGAGACAGATAAATAGTAAATAATAATAATCATGATATTACATGAAAGCATAATTAGGTTATCAAATCCTATAATATGAATAAATTGCAATATGAATATACAATTATTAAACATCGGTAGAAAGCAAAATGCATATGTGATTAAGCTATGCAAATATAGCAACAGATAACAATATGGGTAACACTTTACTTGACACCCAGTGTCATAACACGTTATGACATGGTCAGAACCAGGCTATAATATGTCATAACAGATGACATAACTTGTCATAACCTGTCATATATGGTCATTACACTGTCATGACCCATATATTTACACCTGTTGTGACATATATTGTGTTATTATATGGCTGGTTATGACATTTATTGAAATTAGTTTTTTCACTGCCAGTCATGTTTTTTTAATCATATTTTAAATAACTTGTAGAAAATACACTTTATGACACTGTCATGAAGCATTATGACCATCCTTTGTCACTTTACTTAGACTAAGAAAATACACTTTATGACACCGTCAAGAAGCATTTTGACCATCCTGTGTTACTTTACTTGGACTAAGAAAATACACTTTATGACACCGTCAAGAAGCATTTTGACCATCCTGTGTTACTTTACTTGAACTAAGAAAATAGATTTGATTCTAGGACCAAGATTATAACGAAACACTACAGCTAAAATGCCTCTACGATGTATAACCTGTTTGCAATCTTGTACCCAAAGATTGCAAGATCGAATCTCCGAGCTGACAAGCTAAAAATCTGTCGTTCTGCCACTGAACAAGGCAGTTAACCCACTGTTCCTAGGCCGTCATTGAAAATAAGAATTTGTTTTTAACTGACTTGCCTAGTTAAATAAAGGTACAAAATATATATATATATATATATTTGGAGGGTGTACAACAGTAAGCAAATGTTAGCATTCATGTGTGACACCTTACATGACAACCTAATAAGGAATTGCATAAGCGTTTATTACAACATATGGTAGAAGAACATGTGTGAGTTACTTCAAAAGTGTTAGTAAACTATATGATCAATTGTAACAGCTAGCCTATAAAACACAATCAGTCATGACAGCATCACATAGGGTTTTATTTTTTTAACTAGGCAAGTCAGTTAATAACAAATTCTTATTTACAATGACAGCCTAGGAACAGTGGGTTAACTGCCTTGTTTTATTTATTTATTTTACCGTTATTTTACTGAGAACAGATTCTCATTTACAGCAACAACCTGGGGAATAGTTTCAGGGGAGAGGAGGGAGATGAATGAGCCAATTGTAAGCTGAGGATGGTTAGGTGGCCATGATGGTATGAGGGCCAGATTGGGAATTTAGCCAGGACACCGGGGTTAACCTGATATGGATAGGGGGCAGTATTTTCACGGCCGGATGAAAAAACATACCCGATTTACTACTCTTGCCCAGAAACGAGAATATGCATTAGTAGATTTGGATAGAAAACACTCTGAAGTTTCTAAAACTGTTTGAATGCTGTCTGTGAGTATAACAGAACTCATATGGCAGGAAAAAACCTGAGAAAAATTCAACCAGGAAGTGAAGGATCTGAGAAATGTAGTTCTTCTTTCTAGTCCCTTTCGAAACTACTGAATCTGTGCTGTTACGTTGCACTTTCTAAGGCTTCCATTGGCTGTCTAAAGCCTTCAGAAAGTGGATTGAGCCTTCTCCTGTCTCTGGGCAGAGTATAGGAGCTCAGTTACTGAGTGGTCTGCCTGAGGACAAAGAGATTGGATATGAGCGTTCCCGCGAGCATGCTGTTTTTTCTTTTCCTCCTTGAATGAATACACTATTGTCCGGTTGGAATATTATCGCAATTTTACGTTAAAAATACCATAAAAATTGATTTTAAACAGCGTTTGACATGCTTCTAAGTACGGTAATGGAACATTTTGACTTTTTGCGTCTCGAATTGCGCTCGCGCGTTACCCTTTGGATAGTGACCTGAACGCACGAACAAAACGGAGGTATTTGGACATAACTATGGATTATTTCAAACAAAAACAACATTTCTTGTGGAAGTAGCAGTCCTGGGAGTGCATTCTGACGAAGATGATGGCGAGCTATGTACTCAGAATATTGAAAAATGTGCTTTCGCCGAAAAGCTATTTTAAAATCTGATTTTATAACGGAGTTCTGTATCTATAATTCTTAAAATAATTGTTATGTATTTTGTCAACGTTTATGATGAGTATTTTTGTAAATTCACCGGAAGTTTTTGGTGGGAATACATTTTCTGAACATCATGCGCCAATGTAAAAATCTGTTTTTGGATATAAATATGAACTTGATTGAACAAAACATACATGTATTGTATAACATAATGTCCTAGGAGTGTCATCTGATGAAGATCATCAAAGGTTAGTGCTTCATTTAGCTGTGTTTTGGGTTTTATTGACATATATGCTTGCTTGGAAAATGGCTGTGGTTATTTTGGTCTATGTACTCTGCTAACATAATCTAATGTTTTGCTTTCGCTGTAAAGCAGATTTTTACCTTGTCAGCTTGGGGATACGATCTAGAAACCTTTCGGTTACTGGTCCAACACTTTAACCACTAGGCTACCTGCCGCCCCATGAAGGTGAAGAAGACACGGTTGTTGCACTCGCATGACCAATCATAATGCCTACAAAAGGCAACCTTGAGGATGACATAACAGGTGACATTGCACTACATAGCAGGTGATATAGCACTACATAGGGACTCACAGGGGGGGAAGAAAAGGTGGTCGTTGCACTCATCCTTGGACCAGGAGCAGATGAAGACCTGGGAGCCCATGTCGTTCCTCTCCCTCATCTCACACTTGCTGTTGTTATAGTCCTCCAACACCAGACCATGCAGCTTATGGGCTGGGTTGTGGCATATCGTGTCTATGGTGACATTGTCGTCTTTCTTCCTCCTGGAAACAAGACAACAGGAGTAGTTAGTTCCACTTCAATTCATTTTTATTAAATAGAGAGAACATTTAAGCTAGTGATAAATACAGTAATAAAAGGGAAACTATGGTAATGATTTGATACAGAGGTCAGGTTAGGTTGTACAGAATGTATCACCCAGTTACAAAATACCACCGTACACGTGCAGTGAATAAATCTGAAGGTGCACAAATGGACCTACAAATGGGATACTTAGGTCTCCTGCTGGGTGGTGTGGAGCTTATGTAGTGAAACCCTTTTAAGAGGTGTTGCTGTGAACATGGCATTAGGAGTTCAGCTGACTTCAGCTCTGAATGCTATAAATGTAATGAGATAATGTGGCATTGCCTTCAGCTTCGAACAGGAGGCCAAATCTAGTTCTCCACTTTCTTTAGTGGGATTAGTGGGTGGGGCACTTTTGGGTTTAGCTACTTAGCTAAACCTTCTTCAAATGTCGAATTTAAATGACAAATCACCAAGCAAGATTATTCATTTCTGCTCTGTCACACACTACCATGGTCATAGTGTATCATTGTACCCACTACCCAGCATGCTCTCCTAAGGTCAAGTTTAAAGGTCATTCCAACTCCCAGTGAGAGATGTTGAGGGGTGCTGTAGTCACTCACCAAATGCTGACACACCCGTCCTCTGGATGGGGGCAGATGGATGTGATGCTACAGTCGGTCATACAGCTCCCTGTGCCCGTACAGCTGGTAGACTCAACGTCACAGAACTTACACAGACGCTTCAGCTTCAGCATAGTCATTGATGAGGCCACTGAGGTGGACACACAAAGAGATAGGGGGAAAGACATTACATTGATCGTTTATAAAGAGATATCGTTACTTAAAGCAGTCAATAGTTTGTCCATTTAGGTTACTCATGTGTCATCAAATATGTTCACTCTTCACTGCAGCTCTTTACTTCACTATTACAAATTAGTACAGGAAACGTTGAGGGTCTAAAACATAAGATAAAATCTTTGACCGAGATTCAATTTGATCGCACTCGAATACAGCTTTTAAAGGCAATGTTACCGTGTTCCCGGAGATCGCATTCGAGGTAAACGCTGCAGATGTTAGCTCAAATGGAAATTACCTTTAAATGTTTTGGATTGAACCACGGTCATTATTTCCTTTCTTAAATGGGCCTAAACTGTATTGACCCAGAGAAGATGATAACTTTTCTCGACTTAAGAAGCTGACATTTCCCTCCAATTACACAGACAAACAAAAGGCTGCAAACATCAGAAAGGCGAACGTTCCCAACTAATATATTACATATTAATATGAACCTTTCCTACACTGGAGGAGTATGGCCTGTTGAACATCAGTGAATACAGTGAAACATTAACCTCACATCTCAGTCCAGACTACGTGAAGGAATGTATCATTATTGTGAGACTTGACAATTTTACTTTGAAAAGAATATGTTAAACAGACAAAAGGAATGTTCCCTTCGGTACCATGTATTGTCGTGGAAAATTACATAATTAGTCCTGATATCCCGTGTTTTACTGTTTAACTTCTATGGGCTAGGTGGGACGCTACCGTCCATTAGATTATGTTAGGAGAGTACATAGACAACAATAATCACACAGCCATTTTCCAAGCAAGGACATGTGTCAATAAAACCCAAAACACAGCTAAATGAAGCACTAACCTTTGACGATCTTCATCAGATGACACTCGTAGGACATTATGTTACACAATACATGTATGTTTTGTTCGATAAAGTTCATATTTATATCCAACAACAGCATTTTACATTGGCGCGTGATGTTCAGAAAATGTATTCCCACCAAAACGCCCGCTGAATGTGCACATCAATTTACAAAAATACTCATCATAAACGTTGACAAAATATATAACAATTATTTTAAGAATTATATATAGACTACCCCTGGATGCAACCGCTGTGTATAACAATCGGTAATCTTCCTTTTTTGACGCCGATTATGGCCGATTACAATGCAATCCACGAGGAAATTGCGTGGCAGGCTGACCACCTGTTATGCGAGTGCAGCATCAAAAGGACCTTGTGGCTGCAAGGAGCCAAGGTAAGATGCTAGCTAGCATTAAAATTATCTTATTATAAACAACCAATCTTCACATAATCACTAGTTAACTACACATGGTTGATGATATTGCTAGGTTAACTAGCTTGTCCTGCGTTCCATATAATCAATGCGGTGCCTGTTAATTTATCATCGAATCACAGCCTACTTCAACTTCACCAAACAGGTGATGATTTAACAAAAGTGCATTCGCGAAAAATGTACCTAACCATAAACGTCAATGCCTTTCTTAAAATTAATACACAGAAGTATATTTTTTTTAAACCTGCATATTTAGTTAAAATAAATTAATGTTTGCAGGCAATATTAACTAGGGAAATTGTGTCACTTCTCTTGCGTTCAGTGCAAGCAGAGTCAGGGTATATGCAACAGTTTGGGCCACCTGGGTCATTGCAAACTGTGAACTAATTACCATAATTTTATATAATTATGACATAACATTGAAGGTTGTGCAATGTAACAGCAATATTTAGACTTAGGGTTGCCACCCGTTCGATAAATTACGGAACGGCTCTGTATTTCACTGTAAGAATAAACGTTTTGTTTTCGAAATGATGGTTTCCGGATTTGACCATATTAATGACCAAAGGCTCGTATTTCTGTGTTTATTATATTATAATTAAGTCTATGATTTGATATTTGATAGAGCAGTCTGACTGAGCGGTGGTACGGAGCAGCAGGCTCGTAAACATTCATTCAAACAGCACGTTACTGCGTTTTGCCAGCAGCTCTTAGAAATGCTTGAAGCACAGCGCTGTTTATGACTTCAAGCCTATCAAATCCTGAGATTAGAATGGCAATTCTAAAGTGCCTATAAGAACATCCAATATTCAAAGGTACAGTTGAAGTCGGAAGTTTACATACACCCTAGCCAAATACATTTAAACTCAGTTTTTCACAATTCCTGTCATTTAATCCTAGCAAAATCCTAGCAGAATGTGAAATGTCAGAATAATAGTAGAGAGAATAATTTATTTCAGCTTTTATTCATTCATCACAATCCCAGTGGGTCAGAAGTTTACATAAACTCAATTAGTATCTGGTAGCATTGCCTTTACATTTTTTAACTTGGGTCAAACGTTTCGGGTAGCCTTCCACAAGCTTTCCACAATATGTTGGGTGAATTTTGGCCTATTCCTCCTGACAGAGCTGGTGTAACTGAATCAGGTTTGTTGGCCTCCTTGCTCGCACACGCTTTTTCAGTTCTGCCCACAAATTTTCTATGGGATTGAGGTCAGGGCTTTGTGATGGCCACTCCAATACCTTGATGTTATTGTACTTAAGCCATTTTGCCACAACTTTGGAAGTATGCTTGGGGTCATTGTCCATTTAGAAGACCCACTTGCGACCGAACTTTGACTTCCTGACTGATGTCTTGAGATGTTGCTTCAATATATCCAAATAATTTTTCTTCCTCATGATGCCATCTATTTTGGGAAGTGCACCAGTCCCTCCTGCAGCAAAGCACACCCACAACATGATGCTGCCACCCCAATGCTTCACGGTTGGGATGGGGTTCTTCGGCTTGCAAGCCTCCGCTTTTTTCCTAAAAACATAATCATGGTCATTATGGCCAAACAGTTCTATTTTTGTTATGTGGAACCAGAGGACATTTCTCCAAAAAGTCTTTGTCCCCACGTGAAGTTGCAAACCGTAGCCTGGCTTTTTTTATGGCGGAGAAATGGCTGCTTTCTTTCTAAGCGACCTTTCAGGTTATGTCGATATAGGACTCATTTTACTGTGGGTATAGATACGTTTGTACCTGTCTCCTCCAGCATCTTCACAATGTCCTTCTGGGATATATTGCACTTTTCGCACCAAAGTACGTTCATCTCTAGGAGACAGAACCCATGTCCTTCCTGAGCGGAATGACGGCTGCGTGGTTCCATGGTGTTTATACTTGCGTACTATTTTTTGTACAGATGAATGTGGTACCTTCAGGTGTTTGGAAATTGCTCCCAAGGATGAACCAGACTTGTGGAGGGCAATTCTTTTTCTGAGGTCTTGGCTGATTTATTTTGATTTTCCGATGATGTCAAGCAAAGAGGCACTGAGTTTGAAGGTAGGCCTTGAAATACATCCACAGGTACACCTCCAATTGACTCAAATGATGTCAATTAGGCTATCAGAAGCTTCTAAAGCGATGACATCATCTTCTGGAATGTTCCAAGCTGTTTAAAGGCACAGTCAACTTAATGTATGTAAACTTCTGACCCACTGGAATTGTGATACAGTGAATTATAAGTGAAATAATCTGTCTGTAAACAATTGTTGGAAAAACGACTTGTGTCATGCACAAAGTAGATGTCCTAACCGACTTGCCAAAACTATAGTTTGTTAAGTGGTTGAAAAATGAGTTTTAATGACTCCAACCTAAGTATGTAAACTTCTGACTTCAACTGTATATGAAATACAAATGGTATAGGGAGAAATAGTCGTCGCGTCATAATTCCTATAATAACTACAACCTAAAACTTCTTAACTGGGAATATTGAAGAACTGGGAATATTGAACCACCAGCTTTCATATGTTCTCATGTTCTGAGCAAGGAACTTAAACGTTAGCTTTTTTACATGACACATTTTGTACTTGTACTTTCTTCTCCAGAACTGTGTTTTTGCATTATTTAAACCAAATTGAACATGTTTCATGATTTATTTATTTGAGACTAAATAGATTTTATTTATGTATTACATTAAGTTAAAATAAAAATGTTCATTGTTCATTCAGTATTGTTGTAATTGTCATTATTAAAAATATATATATAAAAATCGGCCGACTAATCGGTATCGGGTTTTTGGCCCTCCAATAATCGGTATTGGTACCGGCATTGAAAAATCATAATCGGTCGACCTCTACTCAGGACTACCTGGCCTGAAAAAAAGAGAAATAGTAGAAAAGTTTTAAAATAAATAGTAAAATAATAACACAAGGAATAAATACACAATGGGTAACGATAATTTGGCTATATACACAGGATACCAGTACCGAGGTAATGTGCAGGGACACGAGGTAATTGAGGTAAATATGTACATATAGGTATGGATAAAGTGACAGATAGACACTAAACAGTAACAGAAGCGTATGTTGGCTAGCACTAAATAAACTTCAGTTTGTGCTAAACATGGCTGCTAGAATCTTGACTAGAACCAAAACAAATCCCGGAGGACCTGAGCCCTAGGATCATGCCTCAGGACTACCTGGCCTGATGACTCCTTGTTGTCCCCAGTCCACCTCGTTGTGCTGCTGCTCCAGTTTCAACTGTTCTGCCTGCCCTGACCTGTTCACCGGACGTGCTACCTTGTCCCAGACCTGCTGTTTTCAACTCTCTGGAGACAGCAGGTGCGGTAGAGATACTCTGAATGATCGGCTATGAAAAGCCAACTGACATTTACTCCTGAGGTGCTGACCTGTTGCATTCTACAACCACTGTGACTATTAATATCTCACCCTGCTGGTAATCTATGAACATTTGAGCATCTTGGCCATGTTCTGTTGTAATCTCCACCCGGCACAGCCAGAAGAGGTCTGGCCACCCCCCCCCCCCCCCATAGCCTGGTTCCTCTCTAGTTTTCTTCCTAGGTTCTGGCCTTTCTAGGAAGTTTTTCCTAGCCACCGTGCTTCTACACTATTTGGGGTTTTAGGCTTGGTTTCTGTACAGCACTTTGTGAAATCAGCTAATGTAAGAAGGGCTTATTAAATACATTTGATTGATTGATTGATTGATTGATTGAAGGTAACAAAGGAAATGGCAAGTTAATTGGAAAGTAAGAATTTCTAATTTGAATTGTTTGGTACTGATTAAGATTTAGCAAAGTGAAAACTAAGGAAATGTTTATTTCTTCTCCCTTTTAAATGTTTCCCGAGGTTGTTGCCTTGGGAGTGCAGTTATTGAAATTCTAAATTTTTATAAAAATATAAAGGTATCAGATCTGGCCGAAGAGGGAGCTCCCAAATAAGTAAGGCCTGGCTATTGGTTTGTTAACACACACACACACACACACACACACACACACACACACACACACACACACACACACACACACAACACACACACACAACACACACACACACACACACACACACACACACACACACACACACACACACACACACACACACACACACATACACCGTTTATGAATATTTGTTAGTGGTGTTAATACCGTGTTTGATTTATTGTGTGGGGTCTTTTTTCATTTGGTTGTAAACCAGGTAAGCGGAATGATGGAAGTATTTGAAATGTTTTAAATTGTTTTTTAAGAACAGGGAAAGAAAAAAGAAAGAAAATACTTAATAAGGCTGACTGACCTATAACCTCTGTTCTGGCTTCCTGGTGAGGCCTGATCACATTGGGTGAGATTTAAATGGGTTAAGTAAACACTAATAATTAGGAAGAAATGTATATTTTAGCAATAGTCCTATGTGTGATTCCGACCACGAGAAGGAGAGAGAGAGAGAGCACTGTCCCTGAATGAGGGACACCTGTCTCTAGTCTATTTTACCATTACCTTATGGGATACAATTATTTCTTTATGGAGTTATGAAGAGTTGTACTTATAATTTGATTTGTTATTCTAATTCGTTTATTTTTTATTTAACAGGCAGTGTTTTTGTTTTTAATTACCGGTCCCCTGGGGCCCTTGGTAAATATGCTAATGTCTTTCTTCACATGTCTGGCTATAAAAGGAAGAAACGTTTTTCCTACCTCGAGTTTAATATGAAGAAGTGTATTGATGTTGTTGTTTTGTTTGTTTGTTGTTGTCTTGCTTCCATAACAAATCTCATCAGATTGGGTGTGCTGTAGGGTCAGGATGTCTGCCTAAGGATTGGCCTTGTAACTTTGTAGTGAGATCGCCAAGATGATAGGGCAAATTTTTGGGGAAATGGTTTAAACAGTGCATTCTTATTCTCTTTGACATTTGTTTTAGAAATCTGACAATTGCGTTCAGTATGGTCCTGCACCACTCCTACCGAGTGCAACATGAGTCCACGTTGAGTGAGCATGGAGAGAGATCCCGTCAAAACTTCTTTCATGCTGCTGGTGTACTGGTAGGAAAATGGACAAGACATAATGGACTGTAAAGGACAGTGGCGGCTCAGGTGAGAGACATTATCAAGGGCCATCCACTTTGAACATGTGCCATTAGAAGGACGAACTGAAACAGTATCTGAAGAAAAAGATGAAGACACGCCAGGAGGAGGAGTGCCCAACAACCATGCACGTAGTTGTTTATTTGGGGTATCAGGTTGATTGTGGAGGTCTGCACACTGCAAAATGTATAGTATATATAGTAAGAATGCATTGAGATACCGATCTGCCGTTAACATGCCACTCACGACAGTGTAAGACAGGGATAAACGGGGGCTGTAATGAGAAAAGTTAATATTTGTCAGTAGTTGCTAGGAGTGGTGGTAGGAGTCAGGCGCAGAGAGCAGAGGTAAGGAACGTTGTGTTTATTAAATAAAACACAACACGATCGACGCCAACACAACCGGCGTGGAAAAAATGCAAAGTGCCCAGAACAGGTGCACAGCATGCATAAAATATAACAGTCATAGATCGCCAGCACATCCAAATACAAAACACAACCTGACGCTAAATAATCCCGCACAAACCTGGGCGGGCTAACCAGGCTTAAATAACCAAAATCAAAAGACCCAAATGAGGAACAGGTGCAAACAATAAGACATACCAAACGAAAAGGAAAAAGGGATCAGCGGCGGCTAGTAGGCCGGTGACGACAACCGCCGAGCGCCGCCCGAGCAGGCAGGGGAGCCACCTTCGGTGGGATTTGTGACAATATTGGTAATAAATTGTACGAACTGTCTATATATAATTACATTATATTGTGTTGTGTTGGTGTGTGTGTGTGTGTGTTTGAGTGAAAGATTCAATGTGAAGCATTGAAGACTGTCATTGATGGCAGGGGTTTTGTTTTACCATGTTATCAGAATTGTAACGTTAAAGCTCATCAATACATATGGCTTTCTGGATGATACAGTACAATTGACTTGAGCATGTTTTATTATGTTTAGAACTATGTATGTGTTTGAGACAGAATGTCTGCATAAGAGTGTGCCAAATGATAAGTGACCATTGCTGTACATTTATACTCCGGGGTGAGGGTAACTTTACTATTGTAGTGGAACATCTGTAAAAGCATAGCGGTGATCACACCATAGAACATCAACCAGACAACGATTGGAATCGATTTGGATTGGTTCAGTAATTATTGAGTGTTATGGGAGCTACAATATTTCATTGGTTGATTTTGTTTTTTACAGTAACGCTTATTATAACTTGTGTAAAAAATTGTGCAGCAAAGCCGTTGAGACTATTTTTGCCTTGCCATTACTGACCACTGAACGAGACGCCTCAGAACCCTATTTACCTGTTTTATTTCCTATGTCTGATTACATGTCACCATTTTTATTATTATATATATATATTTTTTTTACCTTTATTTAACTAGCCTCCTTGGGCGGAAATGACATACACTTTGAGAGGACTTTTTCTGATGATATAATTACTCCTAACACTTCAAAAGACAACATATCCTGTAGCTACTTCCTCTTTACAGAAACGTCATGCTACACACTCAAATGCTTTTCTGATGTGAGTTCCTCTTGGAAATACTAGTGCTTATTTGAATTACTGAACATAGACATTATGCTCATACATTCCATCCCCGCTTTAGTATAAAATGAGGATTTGGGTGTAAATGTACCACTGTTCCTGAATTCCTGATATTGAACAACACTGACTGCATCATTTGCGTACATTAAATACTGCTATGCATACAAATTCGCAATAACACCAGCCAATATATTTGTGAGATGTAGCTCAAATGAGCTAAACATCTTGCCTTCCACCAAAATGTATAGTTTTATGGCTGGATTATGTTTGACAACATGCTACAAAAACCTGAATGACAATTTAGAAGTTGTAATTTGGGGAACCAGAAACATGTGTCAATGTTCGTTACAAAAAACCTCATAAATGTTTCAATAATTACTTGATTACCTCGACAACACTAACAAACCACCAACATTCATAGGTTACTATAAATAAACATATAACTCACTTTTCTGTTCTAACAGAATACTACCAAACATTATCGTTCCCCACCAGAAAGCGGAAAAACGAAGTTGCTCCATTTAGAAACGGACTATAAACTCCTCTTCATTTACTGAAGCCTTGATAATAGTAAATATCCAGACTTTAATTCGAGACGTTCTTCGGGTTTTCTTCGGTCTGCCTGTTGCTCTCATGCGTCTCTCAAACAGCCTCCGGTTAGAAAAGTAAATAGTACAGGCAGAACTTGCCGTATATGAGTCAGACAGTATGTATGCACTTTTCATGAAACAGGAAATCTTCAGAAAGGGCAGGACTATTTTTTTCTTCTTCTCTAGGCTACTTCTGAACTTCTGGGCATGGGGCTCACTGGTCTTGAAACATGTTATTATGGCCACAAAACTTATAGCAAGGCAAAACTTGAAATGACACGCTCCAAAATAGATGGCAATGATTTCAAAAGAAGTTACAACAACAACAAAACATATGAACTTAACACCTCTTTACTTACAATTCTGCAACATTCTTGAAGATTTTACACACTTCACTGTGCCATTTACCATAACACACAAATGATTGATCAAATGATTGATGTCAGCAAATGTATGACAACATTACATAACTTCTTTACTTGCTTTACTAGCACTTTTTCACATGGACCCCTGATACATTGACCCCCTCCTGCATATCTCTCTTCCTGAGTAAAGCTATTATTCATGGGGGGGGGGGGGGCAGTAGAGGTGGTGAGTGGCCTGGGTGAGTGCTCCTTGATGTTCCTCTGTGTTGGTTTGATGGGTGGCGCTCAGGGGTTAAGTCCACTGTTAACACCCATAAATTAATGGTTTATTGCTGGGCTTCGCCAGCATACTCAAGCCATGATGTCAGGCTTCAGACCTGACCTTGTGAACTCTCTACAGATGTCGTCTCTACCTCTCTACACAATAAGGTATTGCTGCCTTTCATTGCAATGCAATAAAAGTCACATAATATACTCATAATAGTTATTTTTCTGTGTTTATCCCGTTGAGGAGATTTCCTGTATAAAATATGATTTATTTATAGTGTGCAAACCTTTACGTTTTATGGTGAATGTGTGTTTTTGTCTGTGTGCGTGTGTGCACATGCGTTATACGTGCGCACATATGTGTGCTTGTGTGTGTACCGTGTTAAAAATGTGACAAACACTCCACAGCTTTACACACACATACACATTATTTTACATTTTAGTCATTTAGCAAACGCTCTTGTCCAGAGAGACTTAAAGTAGCGAAAGGAATACATTTCATAGATTTTTTTTTTCTGTACTGGCCCCCTGTGGGAATCAAACCCACAACCCTGGCGTTGCAAACACCGTGCTCTACCAACAGAGCCACACGGGACCACAATAAAAAAACAACAACAATAATACAGTACACATGCACGCAGTACTCGCTTGCACAGGGCCGGCTCTAGCCTTTTGGGTGCCCAAAGCAAGATTCGCAAAACGTTTTAGTGGCCACTTCTTGATGGTGGAAAGAAAAATGTACGTTTTAATGTTAATTTCCTGCAATTAAATCAGGCGTAGAGAAAATGTTGTAGTTTTAAAGCAAGTTTTCTACTTTTCTATACATTTTGTAATGACTTAGGCAATGTTAATATGATATCTGAGTGAGAATGACTAACCCCCTGGAGGTTTGCCCCTTAGACAAACTACACTGTTAAAATGAAATGCTTCGAAACACTAAAACTAGTGGCAACTGAGCTGCCACCACCTTAAAGGAGACAGAACCTTAACTTTGCTGGAGCTTTGAAACACATGGGTGTGAGGGTATTGGGACAGATTTAAAGGGACATTTCAAAATGTTGACCACATTCTTCATCTCCAACATCACCCCAACGCCAACATATGTGACCCGATTCAGGAAACTAGGCGTATGTCGCAAGTCACGACTTCACAGAAGAGACGTTTGAAAGTTCTTCTGTCTTTTTGAGCTGGTCAGTCTGTGTTGGTAATCCTGTGGAACGCGGATTTTTTTAATGTATTGTGTAGTGGAGCTGCATAAGTGTTGCTCTCCACTTTCTTGAGGATCAAGTTTTGAAATCAGTGGAATTAGAGTATGATAGCAAAAGAAATTGAGAAAACATCTGTCTCACGATTACATCTTCAAACTAAGGGCAAGCGTGGCAAACCATTCATGACAGGGAGACGCATCCATCATGCATGATGTATACAGGTAAGATAGTCTAGCGTTAGCTAGCTACATTTTCAAATATTGTACGTTTCTAATTTTGACAGAAAGTGGTTTCATATGTGTAGCCAGCTAGCTAATGTTAGCTGGCTGGCTTCCTAGCTGACATGTCCCAGAGCCATTTGCTTTTCTAGTTAGAGCCTAATGTAAACTAGCTAACATTGAACCTGGTTGGTTAGCTCCCAGCATATTCATGCAGGGTAGTAACGACATCATTTTCCACTGTGTTCATTGTTGTTTAACTGGCTAAGGTTAGCTGGCTGGCTCATTAGCTAACGTTACATGACATGTGTGATCTTACACTTACCTAGCTAGGTTCATTGTTTACCTAGCTAGCTAGCTACATGTCTTAAGCTAAAGTGTACTGTTAGCTACCTAGCTAACGTTAGTTGGCTGGCTCCCTAGCTGACGTTATTATTCGTATCCCAGAGCCATTTGCTTATCTAGTTAGAGCCTAATGTTAGCTAGCTAACATTGAACCTAGTTGGTTAGTTCCAGCACTGTGGCATTGTTGGCACTGTGTTCATTGTTGTTTAATCTGCTAAGGTTAGCTGGCTGGCTCATTAGCTAACGTTACGTGACGTGTGTACAACACCCATTGAATATGGCCGGTGTCAGTAAATGTCTGCAAAAAAGCAAAATGAAATTATTGGCAGCAGAACTGGTTAGGCTGTTTTCATGTTATCCAGAGGTAAACAAATCATCAGCCAGACCATCAAGTGTTCGTTCTGAACGCTCCGAGAGCGAAACAAGATGAGTGGGGCTAAAGCTTAAGAGGGTGTGAACGATGCTGAATGGGTATAGACAAAGAGGAGCTCTTCACTAGATACCTGTCATAAGCTTTGTCTTCTGAGGAGTAAGAAATATCGGACCAATACGCAGAGTGGTAAATGTCCATACTTATACTTTTATTTTTATAAATGTGAACACTAAACTAAACAAGAAAACGAACGACAGTCCTGTAAGGCTACACAGCTATACAAAGAAACAACCACCCACAAACACAAGAGAAAATAAACCCACTTAAATATGGCCTCCAATTAGAAGCAACGACAAGCAGCTGCTTCTAATTGGAGGTCGTTCCCAAAACTAACATAGAAATAGACAAACTAGAAAACCCACATAGAAATAGAAAACATAGAACATAAACCAAAAACCCCGAAACACACAAAACAAACACACCCCTGCCACGTCCTGACCAACTACAATAACAAAAGGACCCCTTTACTGGTCAGGACGTGACATTACCCCCCCCCCCAAAGGTGCAGACCCCAAATGCACCTGAAACAAAAATTTACCAAAACAATAAACCCAAACTAAAGTGAGGGAAGGGAGGGTGGCCACCGTAACCGACGGTTCCTGTGCTACACCCCCCCCTTCCAAAACCTCCCCCCACAGAGGTGGCTCTGGCTCTGGGCTTAATCCCCACTCTAACCTGTCCACCCCCGCTGAAGGCTTAGGGCTGTAGCGCGTCGCTGGAGACCTCGGGCTGAGGGGCGTCTCTGGAGACTTCGGGCTGAGGGGCGTCTCTGGCTGCGCCGGACTGGCTGGCGACTCTGTCTGTGCCGGACTGCGGGACGTCTCTGCAGGTTCCGGACTGCGGGACGTCTCTGCAGGTTCCGGACTGCGGGACGTCTCTGCAGGTTCCTGACTGCGGGACGTCTCTGCAGGTTCCTGACTGCGGGACGTCTCTGCAGGTTCCGGACTGCGGGACGTCTCTGCAGGTTCCGGACTGCGGGACGTCTCTGCAGGTTCCGGACTGCGGGACGTCTCTGCAGGTTCCGGACTGCGGGACGTCTCTGCAGGTTCCGGACTGCGGGACGTCCCTGCAGGTTCCGGACTGCGGGACGTCTCTGCAGGTTCCGGACTGCGGGACGTCTCTGCAGGTTCCGGACTGCGGGACGTCTCTGCAGGTTCCGGACTGCGAGACGTCTCTGCAGGTTCCGGACTGCGGGACGTCTCTGCAGGTTCCGGACTGCGGGACGTCTCTGCAGGTTCCGGACTGCGGGACGTCTCTGCAGGTTCCGGACTGCGAGACGTCTCTGCAGGTTCCGGACTGCGGGACGTCTCTGCAGGTTCCGGACTGCGGGACGTCCCTGCAGGTTCCGGACTGCGGGACGTCTCTGCAGGTTCCTGACTGCGGGACGTCTCTGCAGGTTCCGGACTGCGGGACGTCTCTGCAGGTTCCGGACTGCGGGACGTCCCTGCAGGTTCCGGACTGCGGGACGTCTCTGCAGGTTCCGGACTGCGGGACGTCTCTGCAGGTTCCGGACTGCGGGACGTCTCTGACGGTTCCGGACTGCGGGACGTCTCTGTCGGTTCCGGACTGCGGGATGTCTCTGTCAGTTCCGGACTGTGGGACGTCACCGGAAGCACTGGACGGGGAACTGTCGCCGGAAGCTCTAGACGGGGCACTGTCGCCGGAAGCTCTAGACGGGGACTGCGCACTAAAGGCCTGGTGCGTGGGGCTGACTTTGGAGGTGCCAGACTAGGGACGCGCACCACAGGGCTAGTGCGAGGAGCAGGAACAGGACGTACTGGACTGGGCAAGCGCACTAAAGGCCTGGTGCGTGGGACTGGCTTTGGAGGCGCCAGACTGGTGACACACACCTCAAGGCTAGTGCAAGGAGCAGGAACAGGACGTACTGGACTGGGCAAGCGCACTAAAGGCCTGGTGCGTGGGGCTGGCTTTGGAGGCGCCAGACTGGTGACTCGCACCTCAAGGCTAGTGCGAGGAGCAGGAACAGGACGTACTGGACTGGGCAGGCGCACTAGAGGTCTGATGCGTAGGGCTGGCTTTGGAGGCCCCAGACTGGTGACTCGCACCACAGGGCTAGTGCGAGGAGCAGGAACTGGATACACAGGGCCTTGACTATGCATTGGAGGTCTAGAGTGCACAACCTGCACAACCCATTCTGGCTGGATTGTTACCGTAGCCCGGCATGGGCTGAGTGCTGGCACAGTGCGAACCGGGCTGTGCTGAGGCATGATGGCTGCCGTGCGTATTTCCGCATAGCTCGGTGCCTTCATGATCCGTTGCTCCCCATAATAAGCACGAGGAGTTGGCTCAGGTCTACAACCTGACTTAGCCATACTACCCGTGTGCCCCCCAAAAAATTGTTGACAAGCAGCTACTTCTAATTGGAGGTCGTTCCCAAAATGAACATAGAAATAGACAAACTAAAAAACCCACATAGAAATAGAAAACATAGAACATAAACCAAAAACCCCGAAACACACAAAACAAACACACCCCTGCCACGTCCTGACCAACTACAATAACAAAATGACCCCTTTACTGGTCAGGACGTGACAATACCAAAACATTCAAATTCCATTTTCTCAAAAGTGCGTTTACGAGTTTATCAAATTTCGAAGCAGAATTACTTTCCCATTGTTCCTCAAATGCTATATATGATATACCATTTTGTAGCTCTGAGTCTCTACTTTTATCCAATGTAAAAAACATAATTTCAAATTTTGCTACATAAGACCGAATCCAGGTGGTGAGTCACATATGTGAAAATGGCATGTTTCTATGTTTTGTAGTGAAAAATGTAGAGGAAGATAAGTGTTTCCAATGACATCATCAACCAATTAATAGACAATTTGGAAGCAATTAGTAGGCAATGCCTACTCATATTTGTTTAAAATCACACGATGCATACTGATGATGTCTTGGAAACACTTATGGTGTTATGAGTCCTGTATAGTGCAGAATTAGAACCCTTCTCTTTTGGTGTTGTTTACACTCTCTAAAGCTCCCAAACACGATGATGGTGTTTCGAGTCTTGTCGAGTGCAGAATTAGAACCCTTCTCTTTTGGTGTTGTTTACACTCTCCAAAGCTCCCAAACCCGATGATGGTGTTTCGAGTCTTGTCTAGTGCAGAATTAGAACCCTTCTTTTGGAGATTCCAAATACTGTAAATACTAATTAACTCCTCATTGTTAATTCCAAAAGGTAATTCTAAATTGGTCATTCTAATTACTATTTTCCCCAATTGTTTACTCACTAAGGCACAATGAGGCACAATGAGGCACAATGACACAAGCCTGTAACTCATTTAGCAGGACCATACACCAAATCTGCAATACTACCGGCACATGTTTTGCTTTACTCTCAGTTTGCAATTCTGTAACAAACATTTGGCAAAACACAACACACAATTCTCTACCTTTGGCACAACATTCACAACAAAAATATATTGTGCGAAAATGAAAAGCAACACAGTTCAAAAAGCTAAGCTCAATTACTTATTGATCACTTTCACTCTTCACATGGGCAAAGAATAATTGCGTAAATGTTCACTTTGCAATCAGACCTTGGTATGGATAAAAATGACAAAGGTGAGTACTCCTGTGTTTCGAGAACAATGGAAGCAAACTTGGCAGAGCGAGAGGTAGATGTGGAGTGGGGGTACAGGTGGAGGTAGAGGTGGAGGTGGAGGTAGAGGTCAAGGTGGAGGTCGGGGCACAGGTGGAGGTGGAGTGGGGGTAGAGATGGAAGTGAGGTGGGGGTACAGGTGGAGGTGGCAGTACAGGTGGAGGTGGAGGTAGAGGTGGAGGTAGAGGTCGGGGCACAGGTGGAGGTAGAGGTAGAGGTGGAGGTAGTGGTGGAGGTGGGGGTACAGGTGGAGGTGGAGGTAGAGGTGGAGGTGGAGGTACAGGTGGAGGTGGAGGTACAGGTGGAAGTGGAGGTGGAGGTAGAGGTCGAGGTAGAGGTCAGGGCGCAGGTGGAGGTGGAGGTGGAGGTGGAGGTAGAGGTCAGGGCACAGGTGGAGGTAGAGGTGGAGGTGGAGTTGGGGGTAGAGATGGAGGTGAGGTGGGGATACAGGTGAAGTTTGAGGTGGCGGTACAGGTGGAGGTAGAGGTGGAGGAAGAGGTCAAGACACAGGTGGAGGTGGAGGTAGAGGTGAAGGTGGAGGTAGAGGTGGGGGTACAGGTGGAGGTGGAGGTGGGGGTAGAGATGGAGGTGAGGTGGGGGTACAGGTGGAGGTGGAGGTAGAGGCAGAGGTCGGGGCACATGTGGAGGTGGATGTAGAGGTAGAGGTAGAGGTAGAGGTGGAGGAAGATCAAGAATAAGGAGAGTGAATTCGGGTGACTGTGGGGGACCATGTGGTCAACCATGGTCTGACCTTGAGAGAGGCTGAGCAGAGAGTGCAGCCCAAACTGAGCCGCTTCACCCTAGAGTCCATCAGCCGGATGTTCCAAAATGAGAAAAGGTATATACTGCAGACATTGGACCTCTCTACTACTTTTACAACTTGAGAGTAGAACAATGTAAAGCACTGTAAAAACAATAGATTCCAATACATACTGTACAGAGAAATAAAGTAAATGTTTCATGTATTACTGTACGTATGAAATTGGGAGATATACTACTTTGTAACATGTTTATCTTGCATACTGTATTACTGTACTGTGTCATGACTTTCCCTCCTGGGTGAAAATCAAAAAGAGCACCCCCCTCTCCCACCAGAGAGGAAGTGGGGGAAGTGGGTCAGTCTTATGACTTTAACTTTTTTGGGATAAGGGGCAGTATTCAGAAATTCAGATGAATACGTGCCCAAATTAAACTGCCTGCTTCTCGGGCCCAGAAGGTAGGATATGCATATTATTAGTAGATTTGGATAGAAAACACTCTGTTTCTAAAACTGTTTGAATGATGTCTGTGAGTATAACAGAACTCATATGGCAGGCAAAAACCTGAGACAAAATCCAACCAGGAAGTGACTTGTAGTTTTTCTATCTAATCCCTATCGAAACTACAGTGTCTGTGTGGTCATTTTGCACTTCCTAAGGCTTCCATTGGCTGTCAACAGCCTTTAGAAACTTGTTTCATGCGTCCACTGTTACTGGGCAGAGAATAAGAGCTCAGACAATCAGTGGACTGCCTGGGAGCAGCGAGTTGTTTACTGCGCGGCACCTTGGCGCACCGCTCCTTCTTTTTCCTCTGTAATGAATACGCTATTGTCCAGTTGGAATATTATCGACGTTTTATGTTAAAAAGACCCTAAGGATTGATTGTAAACATCGTTTGACATGTTTCTACAAACGGTAATGGAACTATTTGACTTTTTGTCTCTGGTTTTACACGCGCGCATTATGCCTTTGGATTAGTGATCTGAACGCGTGATCAAAAGGAGGTATTTGGACATAAATATGGAGTATTTCGAACAAAAAGAACATTTCTTGTGGAAGTGGGAGTCCTGGGAGTGTATTCTGACAAAGATCAGCAAAGGTAAGGGAAGATTTATAATACTAATTCTGAGTTTAGTTGATTTATTGTTGAGTTAACTCGGGAAGTGGTAACTCATTAAACAAACTTTTTTCCATGCTGCCCTAAGTTACTAATGAGTTAATTGTTACACGATTAATTTAATTGCGTAACAATTAAACATAGTTAATTGATTTGATAAAATAGCCTTCATCACATTAATGATAGTCATGTCACGACAACTGTATGCTATTTTGTTTTTGTAGAACTCCTCTATTTACAGACAAACAGGAGGCAGCCATTGTCCAAATGGTAGTTGAAAATAATGCCATAAGGCTGCAAGAAATCCAACAACAGATTATTGAAAACCCTGCCATCTTCCATAACATCAGAGTGAGCTTATTAACCATAGCCCGCATCCTTAAGAAACACCAACTCGAGTCCAATTTGAAAGGAATTCCCAAAGAGTGAAGGATAAATGGTACGAATATATGTAATGTACTAGTATTACACTCTTGAACAGAGACTCATTGATGTTGCCACTGAACTTTACTATACAGCAATTACAGTATTTATTGTCATTTTAGAGAATCATGGAGTTGGATGCAAGTCCCATGCCCCAGGAAATCATATTTATAGATGAGGCTTGATTCAATTTAGCGAAGATGAAGGAAAATCATTGGTTAACGTGCCATTATTGAAGTACCTGGCCAGCGTGGGGAAATGTCACTATATGCGCAGCTATGAGCCACAATAGGGTGCTCCACCGTCATGCCACCCTTGGACCATACAACACTGCCCATCTCCTTAATTTCCTGAACACCTTACATGACAATCTTTTTCAGCCAGAGCAGAGTGGGCCAGGTGATCCTGAGCAGCAAATGCATGTTCTAATTTGGGAAAACGTGAGTTTCTATCGGGCTGCTCAGGTCCGCAACTGCTTCCATGACCATCCCAGTTTCACAATTCTCTATCTCCCACCATATTCCCCATTTCTCAACCCCATTGATGAGTTGTTTTCAGCATGGCGGTGGAAGGTGTATGATCACAAACCCCATGAACGTATGGCCTTTCTCCAGGCAATGGAGGAGGCCTGTGGTGACATTCCGCAGAGTCCTGTCAGGGGTGGATCCGTCATGCCAGAAGATATTTCCCCCACTGTCTGGCCAAGGAGAATATCGCCTGTGATCTGTGGCCGGACCAAAACAACAGACATGACTGATTTTGTTTTCTCAATGGAGTATTTGTTTCTTGACTTATTATTCAGATTTGACAGTTTTTTTATTTAGTCCGTACACTTGATCTATGATACGGTACAGTAGAACAAATAAGACGATTTTTCTTCCTTTGCGTATGCAAAATATATTTTTTGTATGTTTGCATTTTTTACTGTATGTGTGCTTACAGTATCCTGTTTTACATGTATTGAGTCATGTTGAAATATAAAACATATATTTTTGAATTTGTGTTCCTTTCTTGTTTGAGGACACACAAACAATATACAGAATAACAACAAAATCTTAGTCTTTACACTGAAAAAGGTTCTGACAGTAGACTTTTGAATATGTCACAGTAGTGGGATCTCGGTTGTCACTAAGTTAGACTCATTTGATGTGTGTGTCTCATTAATATGCAGAGATTCATTTTGAGCAGGGAGAACATGATTTTGATTATTGTGTTTCATTTTGCAAGATGTCTTCGGGGTTTGGGGAAATTAGCTAACTGTTTTGTGTTTAGAGTTTTGAGTACCTGAGATGTAGTTTCAGCAAATGTGTTTTAACAATTGGGAAAAACTGTAATAAGTTTGTCCAGGATAATAATTATTGAGTACAAAATTACTTTTTCAAGACATGTTTTGAAGCTTGAAATGCTTTCTCTTTTCTATGCAACTGATCAAATGACAACAAAACATTAACAGGTCTTTCACATTTTCTATATTTATAAAGTAAGACAGTTCGAAGATCTGTAAGGTATTTATTATATTAGTAGTCTTCCAAATTAATGGAAATATGGCATTATATTTCACATTCATGGAAAAACAATACAGGCAATGACTGCCAATGTTAGCAGTAGGACATACAAAACTTGAACAAAATTTCACTCCACGGCTCAACGCAATCCACCAGTCATCCATCATGCGAATGCATCTGACCTGAGTCTTTATATTCAGATGATGGTACATGGCATGCTAAGTTGTTCAGATGGAATCACAGTACAGTTGATATGATTGACAGTTGAGTTGACATTAGTCTGTGATTCTTGTCTTGATTGGCTTTGGTTAAGGACTGGCCAGCCAGTGGGTAACATTGTTTGCATATATGTTTTTTTTTCTGCAGGGCGACAGAGAAATAGTAAATAATAATAATAATGATATTACATGAATACATAATTAGCTTATCAAATCCTACAATATGAATAAATTGCAATATGAATATACAACCATTAAACATATCAATAAAAAGCTAAATGCATATGTGATTAAGCTATGCAAATATAGTCATAACCATGTCATAATATGTCATAACAGCTGACATAACTTGTCATAACCTGTCATAATATAATACCTTGACCCATATATTTACACCTGTTGTGACATATATTGCGTTATTTTGTGGCTGGTAATGAAACCTACATATTCGTTTTTTCACTGTCAAAAAGTTTCCTTTTGTTTAAAAGTTTGTTTCTTGTTGTAATTTTTACATTTACGTAATTTAGCAGACGCTCTTATCCAGAGCGACTTCCAAATTGGTGCATTCACCTTATGATATCCAGTGGAACAACCACTTTAGAATAGTACATCTATATATTTTTATTTATTTATATTTTTTTGTAAGGGGGTAGGTTAGAAGGATTACTTTATCCTATCCCAGGTATTCCTTAAAGAGGTGGGGTTTCAGGTGTCTCCGGAAGGTGGTGATTGACTCCGCTGTCCTGGCGTCGTGAGGGAGCTTGTTCCACCATTGGGGTGCCAGAGCAGCGAACAGTTTTGACTGGGCTGAGCGGGAACTGTGCTTCCGCAGAGGTAGGGGGGCCAGCAGGCCAGAGGTGGATGAACGCAGTGCCCTTGTTTGGGTGTAGGGATTGATCAGAGCCTGAAGGTACGGAGGTGCCGTTCCCCTCACAGCTCCGTAGGCAAGCACCATGGTCTTGTAGCAGATGCGAGCTTCAACTGGAAGCCAGTGGAGTGTGCGGAGGAGCGGGGTGACGTGAGAGAACTTGAACACCAGACGAGCTGCGGCGTTCTGGATGAGTTGTAGGGGTTTAATGGCACAGGCAGGGAGCCCAGCCAACAGCGAGTTGCAGTAATCCAGACAGGAGATGACAAGTGCCTGGATTAGGATCTGCGCCGCTTCCTGTGTAAGGCAGGGTCGTACTCTGCGAATGTTGTAGAGCATGAACCTACAGGATCGGGTCACCGCCTTGATGTTAGCGGAGAATGACATGGTGTTGTCTAGGGTCACGCCAAGGCTCTTAGCACTCTGGGAGGAGGACACAATGGAGTTGTCAACCGTGATGGCAAGATCATGGAATGGGCGGTCCTTCCCCGGGAGGAAGAGCATCTCCGTCTTGCCGAGGTTCAGCTTGAGGTGGTGATCCGTCATCCACACTGATATGTCTGCCAGACATACAGAGATGCGATTCGCCACCTGGTTATCAGAAGGGGGAAAGGAGAAGATTAATTGTGTGTCGTCTGCGTAGCAATGATAGGAGAGACCATGTGAGGATATGACAGAGCCAAGTGACTTGGTGTATAGCGAGAATAGGAGAGGGCCTAGAATGGACGCTGGGGGACACCAGTGGTGAGAGCATGTGGTGCGGAGACAGATTCTCGCCACGCCACCTGGTAGGAGCGACCTGTCAGGTAGGACGCAATCCAAGAGTGAGCCGCGCCGGAGATGCCCAACTCGGAGAGGGTGGAGAGGAGGATCTGATGGTTCACAGTATCAAAGGCAGCAGATAGGTCAAGAAGGATGAGAGCAGAGGAGAGAGAGTTAGCTTTAGCAGTGCGGAGAGCCTCCGTGACACAGAGAAGAGCAGTCTCAGTTGAATGACCAGTCTTGAAACCTGACTGATTTGGAACAAGAAGGTCATTCTGAGAGAGATAGCAAGAGAGCTGGCCAAGGACGACACGCTCAAGAGTTTTGGAGAGAAACGAAAGAAGGGATACTGGTCTGTAGTTGTTGACATTGGAGGGATCGAGTGTAGGTGTTTTGAGAAGGGGTGCAACTCTCGCTCTCTTGAAGACGGAAGGGACGTAGCCAGCGGTCAAGAATGAGTTGATGAGCGAGGTGAGGTAAGGGAGAAGGTCTCCGGAAATGGTCTGGAGAAGAGAGGAGGGGATAGGGTCAAGCAGGCAGGTTGTTGGGCGGCCAGCCGTCACAAGTCGCAAGATTTCATCTGGAGAGAGAGGGGAGAAAGAGGTCAAAGCATCGGGTAGGGCAATGTGAGCAGGACCAGCGGTGTCGTTTGACTTAACAAATGAGGATCGGATGTCGTCGACCTTCTTTTCAAAATGGTTGACGAAGTCATCCGCAGAGAGGGAGGAGGGGGGAGGGGGAGGTGGATTCAGGAGGGAGGAGAAGGTGGCAAAGAGCTTCCTAGGGTTAGAGGCAGATGCTTGGAATTTAGAGTGGTAGAAAGTGGCTTTAGCAGCAGAAACAGAGGAAGAAAATGTAGAGAGGAGGGAGTGAAAAGATGCCAGGTCCGCAGGGAGGCTAGTTTTCCTCCATTTCCGCTCGGCTGCCCGGAGCCCTGTTCTGTGAGCTCGCAATGAGTCGTCAAGCCACGGAGCAGGAGGGGAGGACCGAGCCGGCCGGGAGGATAGGGGACATAGAGAGTCAAAGGATGCAGAAAGGGAGGAGAGGAGGGTTGAGGAGGCAGAATCAGGAGATTGGTTGGAGAAGGATTGAGCAGAGGGAAGAGATGATAGGATGGAAGAGGAGAGAGTAGCGGGAGAGAGAGAGCGAAGGTTGCGACGGCGCAATACCATCTGAGTAGGGGCAGAGTGAGTAGTGTTGGAGGAGAGCGAGAGGGAAAGGATACAAGATAGTGGTCGGAGACTTGGAGGGGAGTTGCAGTGAGATTAGTAGAAGAACAGCATCTAGTAAAGATGAGGTCAAGCGTATTGCCTGCCTTGAGAGTAGGGGGGGACGGTGAGAGGGTGAGGTCAAAAGAGGAAAGGAGTGGAAAGAAGGAGGCAGAGAGAAATGAGTCAAAGGTAGACGTAGGGAGGTTAAAGTCACCCAGAACTGTGAGGGGTGAGCCATCCTCAGGAAAGGAACTTATCAAGGCGTCAAGCTCATTGATGAACTCTCCAAGGGAACCTGGAGTGAGATAAATTATAAATGTGTTAAGCTTGAATGGGCTAGTGACTGTGACAGCATGGAATTCAAAGCAGGAGATAGACAGATGGGTCAGGGGAGAAAGAGAGAATGTCCACTTGGGAGAGATGAGGATTCCAGTGCCACCACCCCGCTGACCAGATGCTCTCGGGGTATGCGAGAACACGTGGTCAGACGAGGAGAGAGCAGTAGGAGTAGCAGTGTTTTCTGTGGTAATCCATGTTTCCGTCAGCGCCAAGAAGTCGAGGGACTGGAGGGTAGCTGTGGTGGCTAATTTCCGCATTACCAAATGAGGAGTTACAAACACACCAGTCCGAGTTAAACTACATCTTTAATACTTAAGATACTTTTGCAAAAGTTCTTGACCCCCAATAATGCACTCTCTCGAATGAATCATTGAATAAGGTGATTACAGAATGGCTACAGGGATCTTTTATAGCAACGATACACCCCCTTCAACGTACATTGACAAACCACAGATACTTAGTAACAGTTCACAAAGGTTAAGTTTTGTATGACAGATATCAATAAAACACATCAGACAGTAATTGCTATGTCAACAGGATTAATGGTATGGCCCAGTATCTGGTCTCCTTAGAACCGTCCCTCCCTGGTACGGTGTTGAACAGAACTATTTCATCCAATGGCATATATCAATTGTCAACTCTAGATACTCCCATCTCAAGCAAACCCCCTCTTGACCCCACTCCTGGACAGGCTCACTGGGGGGAGTGAGCCTCTAGGCCATATATTATCACAGGATAAGTGTGAGATCTAAGAGAGGAGATACAAGGGTCCATTTACTGCCATAATCCTCCCCACAATAAAGAAAAGGAGGGAGTGACTTGCTCACAGACATTGTGGAGACAAGTCATTGGTTCCCTATTAATCACGCCATCCCTTCACATGGTTTAAGAAATAGTCTGACCTCTCCCCTCTCTTGGCCCCAAGTGTCTGAGCCCCAGCTAAGGTAGACGTGCAACTGAAAAGACACCAGAGTCCAATGGACACTTTCTAATGACAAGTACCTCAAATAAGCATATTATACTAATAAAACATCTTAATTATCTATGTTACCCAACTAATTCTGATTCGTCCACGACATAGCATAGGCTGAGAAGAATTCTGCCTTGTTGGCCGCAGACCGGCAGTTCCAGAGGCTGCCGGAGACATGGAACTCCACGTGGGTTGTGCGCGCTGGGACCACCAGGTTAGAGTGGCAGCAGACACGCAGTGTGAAGCGTTTGTATGGCCTGTGCAGAGAGGAGAGAACAGGGATAGACAGACACATAGTTGACAGGCTACAGAAGATCCTACACTAATGCAAAGGAGATTGGAATGAAAATTAACTAAACAAATGGGGAAGCGAGAGAGCAGGGCCTCCCTCACTAACCTTTCACTAAAATACTCAAATATAACTCTTCCAACTTCCACTTTAGAAATTATAAGTGATGTAAACTACAGTGGTTCAATGTTTCCAGGAATAGGCTCAAACTTAGTTTATTCAGCTAGATAACTTGGTACAGTATTCTTCCGTGAAACCCACCCAGTGCACCATATCCTATGATGCCGTAGCTAACTAGCATGCTAGCATCCAATAACACACGGTTAGCACCAACACTTGGTTACAACAAACTACCAATGGATCATTCGTGTCCGTGTCTAGTTCCTTTCATAACGCAGAAGTAATTAAATGTTGGCTAGCTGACATAAAGTCAGTCCTGCTAGCTACACAAGTGGACTACACATCTCGAATGTTCAGAAAGTTAAGCTTACGTTGCAAAAATCTTATTGACTAAAATGATACTGTAACGGGTGTCGTAATGATTGGACCAAGGTGCAGCGGGAATGTGTATACTCATCTTCTTTAATTGGTAAAAAAGAAGGAAAAAACAAACAAAACACGAATACAAACACAACGAACGACACTAACAGTCCTGTCATGTGCTCAGACACTAAACAAGGAGACAACTACCCACAATTCCCATTACAAACACACCCCTATACATAGGACCTTCAATCAGAGGCTCACAGACATTGGAGGCTCACAGACATTGTGAGTCTCAAATTGAAGGCCAATCCCAATTAACTAAACATAGAACTAAACAACCTAGATCTAACATAGAAATACACTAACCTAGAACATAACCCCAAAACCCCGGAACACTCTAAACAAACACCCCTCTACATAACACATAGCCCAACAAACCCCGAACCACATAAAACAAACACCCCCTGCCACGTCCTGACCAAACTACAATAACAAATAACCCCTTTACTGGTCAGAACGTGACAGATACAGTACTGCTAGCTGGTAAAGTTGGCTAGCTAGCAGTGGCTGCGTTGTTGACTTTGTTTGAAAATGTAGCTGGCTAGCTAACCTCAATAGTTTCTCTGTACTACACCTAGCTAACATTACACTAATCAAATCGTTCCGTTGTAATGTATTTAGTTTCTACAGTACTGCTAGTTGGTAAAGTTGGCTAGCTCGCAGTGGCTGTGGTGTTGACTTTGTTTGGAAAACGGCGTCGCTGCGAACGAATATAGCTGGCTAGCTAACCTCGATAGTTTCTCTAAACTACACCTTTATCTTTGATACGAAGACAGCAAAGACAACTATGTAGCTAGCTAAGATTACACTATTCAAATCGTTCCGTTGTAATGTAATGTAATGTAATGAAATGTAATATTACCTGCGGAGCGAAGTACAGCACGACTATTCACTCCAGCTCCCAAAAGATGAATTCTTTACAGTCATGTTTTTTTTAATCATATTTTAAATAACGTTAAACACTTTATGACACTGTCATGAAGCATTATGACCATCCTGTGTCACTTTACTTAGTTTAAGAAAATAAACTTCAAGACACTGTCAAGAAGCATTATGACCATCCTGTGTCACTTTACTTGGAGTAAGAAAATACACTTTATGACACTGTCAAGAAGCATTATGACCATCATAATCTTATAAGCCAGATAGGCCTATCACGTACATGCCATTATATCAATCATCAGTCAAAAAGAGGGTGTCTTGTCTGGCTCCTGAAATCTGCTCCTGCATTCATCCCAGTCATCAGCAGTAGAGCATTGGGGTAGCTGCATGTCTGACATCATCATGTGCACAATTACAATGATAATTTAATATGGTCAATTTCACCAAAAAATATACAACATAAACATACTGTTGATACGTAGGTTATGGTGTAATGGAATTTGCCTTGTGTGGTAGGTTTTGTGGGTTTTGACACTCTTATGTAAGTGTCATAACCAGACATAAAATAACTACCATGGTAGATTTTGTGGGGTTTTACACTATTATATAGGTGTCATAACCAGCCATAAAATAACGCTATATATGTCACAACAGGTCTAAATATATATGTCATGACAGTGTTATGACCGTATTATAACAGGTTATGACAAGTTATGTCAGCTGCTATGACATATTATGACGTGGTTATGACCATGTCATAACGTGTTATGACGCTGGGTGTCAAGTAAAGTGTTACCACAATATGTCAAAAATGGTATGCAATAAAATGTGTTGTGGTTGGCCAAAGCTAGAGAGAAGGCTAAATTTGCTGTGGCTATTTAGTGTAGCTAGCACATAGCATTTGGGTCATACATCAAATAAAAAGCTCAAACAGCTAGTAGGCCAACAAGCAAGCAGTATTAACTAAAAAGCAGGCCTTAATTTGCCTAAAAAACAAGTGCATGAAAGGTGCACGCACTGTCAATTAACAACTAAATACGTGTAGCATCAAGAAAACTGATCAATGAATCAAAATGGCTGTTTGACTTGTTGCATTAGCGGCCGAAATGCTACACAAAACCAACATTCTTATTAAGTTAATTCCTTTTCTGTTTCCTTCTTCAATGTGATTATATGTTGCACTCATGTTTTCAATGAAGCATCATTTGTTGGATTGTTTTGGAGAGTTTTGTCTGAGCATTTGGTGTGCTTTCACCCTATACATTAAAACCAGAGAGGAAGAGGAACAGCTAGTATTTATGCTGTATTTATGCTGCAGTAGTTTATGTGTCGGGGGGCTAGGGTCAGTCTGTTACATCTGGAGTATTCTTTTGTCTTATCCGGTGTCCTGTGTGAATTTAAATATGCTCTCTCTAATTCTCTCTTTCTCTCATTCTTTCTCTCGGAGGACCTGAGCCCTAGGACCATGCCTCGGGACTACCTGGCATGATGACTCCTTGCTGTCCCCAGTCCACCTGGCCATGCTGCTGCTCCAGTTTCAACTGTTCTGCCTGCGGCTACGGAACCCTGACCTGTTCACCGGACGTGCTTGTATTACCCTCGACAACTACTATGATTATTATTTGACCATGCTGGTCATTTATGAACATTTTAACAACTTGACCATGTTCTGTTATAATATCCACCCGGCACAGCCAGAAGAGGACTGGCCACCCCTCATAGCCTGGTTCCTCTCTAGGTTTCTTCCTAGGTTTTTGGCCTTTCTAGGGAGTTTTTCCTAGGGAGTTTTTCCTAGCCACCGTGCTTCTTTCACATGCTTTGCTTGCTGTTTGGGGTTTTAGGCTGGGTTTCTGTACAGCACTTTGAGATTTCAGCTGATATACGAAGGGCTATATAAATAAATTTGATTTGATTTGATTTGATTTGATTTGAGCTAGGCCTAACTTGCCGAGGAATCTGGCTCCTTCCAGCAAGTGGCATTTCACTCACTAAGCATGGAGTTTTGGTATGGAGGTCAATGAGAGAGTGTCAAATTTGGTCAACAAAAAAATGTATGGCTTGTTTGCTACGTGAGTTTTATTTTATCTAATAGAAGTTTCGTAATGCTCAAGTTGCTACGAGTGTACTGATATAAGTAGGACACGTGACATACCGGCAATTTAGAGTTTTTTTTATATCAGAGTTTTCTCGAGATGGCTATGCATATTCATGGTGAGGCTAGGAACATAGCATCTCTCTCCATTGAATACAGGCCGTTGATGTCAACAACCCCCCTTGAATATTCAAAAAAGGATTACAATAATGAGATGTATCCACCAATCCAAAGAAAGGATAGGTGGGAGCTAGACAGCCCGCCGTGTGGCTTTGTAGACAACGACTCCCATTGTTAGGGCGGAGAGACATGTCAGTATATCCATAATCTGTGTTAAAACCAGGCTCTCACCTGTACGAGTTTGTGAAGGACCCAAAAACAGGGCAGGCGCCAATGATGTACTGTATATAAACCCTGGATTGCCGATACTATGCATTGGCCATTGAAGCCACCGTTCGGCCATATTGGCACTCCCCATTAGGAGCAGTCCTCCATAGGAATGAATGGAATTCTAAAGTGTTTCAATGAAATGTTTCAAGGACAAAATTACATGTATTTAAGTAGTTGTTTGTTGTAGTGGGGACAGTAACACTAGTCATCTAAAAAAATGATACTTTGTAAGCAATGTTTTAAAATATTTTTCTCTGTTTTATTTTAATGTTTAACTAACAAATATAATTAAAAAATATGAATTAAGGTGTCTGTAGACATTAACAAATGTATTTCAACAGCTTCCAAAATATTTTTTTTCAACGGTGAGGGTGTGCCAATACAGAGGCACGGTGGCTTCAACACAGCGCCCCCTATCAGTCATCTAGTGTATATATAAATCATTGGGAGGCACCCTCAAACTAAAATCTGTCGTTCAGCCCCGGAACAAGGCAGTTAACCGCTAGGCTGTCATTGAAAATAAGAATTTGTTCTTAACTGACCTGCCTAGTTAAATAAAGGTAAAAAATGTAATTAAATTAAAAAAATAAAATTAAAAAAATGTACTTGCCTGTTTTTATACTTGACCATAGCATTTCCTAGAGGGCACCCCTGCCACAAATGCCCTCTATCCACCTCCATGCCTCAGAAGTTCACATTTTCCCAGTAATCTAAACATTTGTCTTCTGACATGCGGGCCCAAGTTCTTCACGTAGTATGTGGCTGTGTTGTTAAGTGGGTAAAATGGTTGAACCTGGGGTTCAATTCCCGCTTCCGCCTGACCAACATTAACTCCTTCTATGTGTCCTCCTGTTTCTAATCTGTATAAACAAAGAGCGTTAAAAGTAAATATTCCCCGTAGGCCCTATTCAGACTTTATTTAACATGGACTTACACTACCTGTCTAAAGTTTTAGAACACCTGCTCATTCAAGGGTTATTCTTTATTTTGACTATTTTCTACATTTTAGAATAATAATGAAGATATCAAAACTATGAAGTAACACATATGGAATCATGTAGTAACCAAAAAAGTGTTTGAGATTCTTAAAATAGCCACCCTTTGCCTTGATGACAGCTTTGCACACTCTTGGCATTCTCTCAACCAGCTTCATGAGGTAGTCACCTGGAATGCATTTCAATTAACAGGTGTGCCTTCTTAAAAGTTAATGTGTAGAATTTATTTCCGTCTTAATGCGTTTGTGTCACACCCTGGTCTTTGTGCTTATCTCCACCCCGCTCCAGGTGTTGCCCATCTTCCCCATTATCCCCAGCGTATTTATACCTGTGTTCTCTGTTTGTCTGTTTTCAGTTCGTTTTGTTTCGTCAAGCCTACCAGCTTTTTCCCCGTGCTCCTGTCTTTCTCTAGTTCCTGTTTTCTAGTTTTTACAGTTTTGACCAGTCTGCCTGCCCTGACCCTGAGCTTGCCTGCCGTTCTGTACCTTGTCACAACACCCTGGATTACTGGCATCTGCCTGCCCTGACCCTGCCTGCCGTTCTGTACCTTTCGGACTCTGCTCTGGATTACTGACCTCTGCCTGCCCTTAACCTGTAGTTTGCCTGCCCCCTGTTTTTGTAATAAACTTTTGTTACTTCGAAACTGTCTTCTTCTGAGCCTTGACACAATTGGGTACTTTTTCCACCACTGCAAACAACCACAACGTTTAAAGGCATTCTAAAATGTCAGCCTCTTTAACACCTCTCAGGCGTCCTTCCTAACTCAGTTGCTGGAGAGGAAGGAAATCGCGCATGAGGCCAATGGCCAATGGTGACTTTAAAAGAGTTATACACTTAATAATGTTTACATATCTTGCATTACCCATCTCATATGTATATACTGTATTCTATACTATTCTACGGTTTTCTTAGTCACTTAATGTTTACATATCTGGCATTACTCATCTCATGTATATACTGTTTTCTATACTATTCTACCTAGTCCGTTGTCACGTCCTGACCAGTAAAGGGGTTATTTGTTATTATAGTTTGGTCAGGACGTGGCAGGGGGTGTTTGTTTTATGTGGTTCGGGGTTTGTTGGTATATGTGTTTTGTAGAGGGGTGTTTTTTTAGATTAGTCCGGGGTTTTTGGTTAGGTTCTATGTTGTGTATTACTATGTTAGATCTAGGGTAGCTGTTTCACGTTGCCTCTGATTGAAGGTCATATATATAGGGGTGTGTTTGTTTTGGGAATTGTGGGAGGTTGATTTTGCATTGCTGTGTTTTAGCATGCATTACTGTTTGTCATCTGTTCGGTTTCTTGTTTTTGTTTAAGTGTTCAATTAATGTTAAAAATGAGCCCTCAACCCGCTGCGCCTTGGTCCACTTCCTACGACGACCGTTACATCCGTTCAGCTCTGACATCGCTCGTCCATATGTATATAGTCTTAATTCATTCCTACTGAGATTTGTGTGTATTGGGTACATGTTGTGTAATTTGCGAGATATTTCTTGTTAGATATTACTGCACTGTCGGAGCTAGAAGCACAAGCATTTCGCTACACCCGCAATAACATTTGCTATTCTGATCGGATCTGATCTGATCAGATCTGGAATGACAACAGTATCACTTGTCTCCAGGGGTGTTTTGACTGTACTATGTGGGAGGTATTTGAGGACAGCAGCTCTGATCTTGATGAACTCACAGATGTTGTTTCAGACTATGCAAACTTCTGTGTTGAGTCAGTTGTGCCTACTAAAACCTGTAAAATCTTCCCTAGCAATAAGCCTTGGGTATCAAAACATCTAAAATCACTACTTGATAGGAAGAAGGCAGTTTATGCTGAGGGTGATAGACAGGCTTTAAGAGATGTACAACTTGAGATCAAAAGACAGATACTGGTGGACAAGGAGGCATGCAAGCAAAGGGTGGAGAGGACCCTCTCCTCAGGAAACGCAAGGGTGGCCTGGCAAGGGATTAAATCCATGGCTAGTGGATTTAGGCAGGGGAAGAACCAGTGCTGACCTTGGAGATATGAGGGCCAGAACATGGCTAATGAACTGAATGGTTTCTTCTCAAGATTTGAATCAGACAAGTTTGTGTCGGACGGAAAACAAATGGAAGCATCATTACAAATGTTTGAGAGAGTTGGGGTTAAACAGTCTGATGTTTTAAAGTTGTTCAGGGGATGTAACACATATAAAAGTCCATGCCCAGACAAAGTAAGAGGACATGTGCTAAAGCACTGTGCTGAACAATTGGCTGGTGTTTTTACAGACATTTTCCAATCCTCAATTGACCAGCAACACATGCCAGTATTGTGGAAAAACTCAATAAGTATACCAATTCCTAAAGCATCTAATCCCTCTGGGCTGAATGACTACCGCCCTGTTGCCTTGACATCCTTAGTAATGAAATGCCTTGAGAAACTTGTGAAAAGTCATATTCTCAGCGTCAGCCAGAAGCTTCTCGACCCATTTCAGTTTGCCTATCAGCCTAGCAGAGGAGTTGATGATGCCATTCTTACCCTCCTTACCCTCCTTAACTATAGACAGAGGGTGCCAAATCCCATGTTAGGGTTCTGTTTGTTGACTTTTCTTCTGCCTTCAACACAGCCCTACACAGCCCTACATTCTGGCACAGAGACTCATTCGGGACTTCTCCTTAGATGGGGGGCTGGTTTTGTGGCTGTTGGACTTCCTGAGCCAATGCTCACAGCAAGTCAAAATAGGTCCCCACGTGTCAGACATATGCAATACCAACACAGGCTCTCCTCAGGGATGTGTTTTGTCCCTACTCCTGTACATCTAGTACACTAATAGTTGTACTAGTTCCCATCCTGACAGACACCTCATTAAGTTCGCTGATGACACTGCCTTGATCAGCCTGTTGCATGATGACGAGGAACATCATTGCCCGGTCCTAGATTACTTTGTAGAGTGGTGTGAGGAATCACACTCGGTCCTCAATACCAACAAGACCAAAGATATGTGCATAGACTTCAGGAAGTGTACAACACCTACCTCTGCAACATCTATCAGAGGTCAGAATATAGAGATTGTCGAGGAATACAAATACCTGGGTGTCCTCTTGGACAATAAGCTTCAGTGGAGTAAATGTACAGACCTGATCTACAAAAAGAGCCAACAGAGACTGTACTTTCTCAAAAAGCTGGGATCTTTTAATGTAGACTGTACTATACTGACTCTGTTTTACAAATCTTTCACTGAGAGTATTTTAACTTTTTGTATTGTTTATTGGTTTGGCATTTCTACTGTCAGCCAGAGAAATATGCTGAGAAGGATTATCACCACAGCAAGCAAGGTACTTGGAATCAAACAGACAGGCCTGGATGAGATCTTTAAGGTCAGGGCCCTCCGCAAGGCTCACAAAATAATTTTAGACCCAAGCCACCCCCTGTACCCGGACTTTGAACTACTCCCCTCTGGGCGCAGGTATAGGGCACCCCTCAGCAGATAAAACAGAACTAGACAATCGTTTGTGCCAGGTGTGATATCCCTCCTATAAAGCTTGGGCTAATATTCCTATCGACTCAGTAAGGCCAGCCGGCTAGTCTTTAATTATTTTTTTATTGGTATGTAACTGTTATGAAAGTTGTATTGTCAATGTTGTTTTGTATTTAAACGCCAATTTAAACATGTACATGACAACTGCAACAAAATGTACCCATGGGGACAATAAAGTCAGTAAGTAAGTAATCACGGGCATGCGACCAATAAAATTTGATTTGATTTGAGAGTTTAATGGCTTTGATAGGAGAAAACTGAGGATGGACCAACAACATTGTAGTTACTCCACAATACTAACCTAATTGACTGAGAGAATAGAAGGAAGCCTGTACAGACTGCAAATATTCCAAAACATGCATCCTGTTTGCAACAAGGCATTAAAGTGAATCTGCAAAAATTTGGCAAAGCAATTCACTTTTTGTCCTGAATACAAAGTGTTATGTTTGGGGCAAATCAAGACCAACTGAGTACCACTCTGCATATTTCCAAGCATAGTGGTGGCTGCATCATGTTATGGGTATGCTTGTAATCATTAAGGACTGGGGAGTTTTTCAGGATTAAAATAAACATAATGGAGCTAAGCACAGGCAAAATCATAGAGGAAAACCGGGTTCAATCTGCTTTCCACCGGAAACTAGGAGATGAATTCCCCTTTCAGCAGGACAATAACCTATAATACAAGGCCACATCTACACTGGAGTTGTTTACCAAGAAGACATTGAATGTTCCTGAGTGGCCGAGTTACAATTTTGACTTAAATCTACTTGAAAATCTATGACAATACCTGAAAATTGTTGTCTAGCAATGGTCAACAACCAATTTGACAGTGCTTGGAGAATTTTGAAAAGAATAATGTGCAAATGATCCACAATCCAGGTCTGGAAAGATCTTACATGCTTACCATATCAGCCGTGTTCAGTGTGTGAGCGTTGCAAAATACATGTACAGTGGGGGAAAAAAGTATTTGGTCCCCTGCTGATTTTGTACGTTTGCCCACTGATAAAGAAAGGATCAGTATATAATTTTAATGGTAGGTTTATTTGAACAGTGAGAGACAGAATAACAACAAAAATATCAGAAAAAAATAACAGAAAAACGCATGTCAAAAATGTTATAAATTGATTTGCATTTTAATGAGGGAAATAAGTATTTGACCCCCTCTCAATCAGAAAGATTTCTGGCTACCAGGTGTCTTTTATACAGGTAACGAGCTGAGATTAGGAGCACACTCTTAAAGGGAGTGCTCCTAATCTCAGTTTGTTACCTGTATAAAAGACACCTGTCCACAGAAGCAATCAATCAATCAGATTCCAAACTCTCCACCATGGCCAAGACCAAAGAGCTCTCCAAAGATGTCAGGGACAAGATTGTAGACCTACACAAGGCTGAAATGGGCTATAAAACCATCGCCAAGCAGCTTGGTGAGAAGGTGACAACATTTGGTGTGATTATTCGCAAATGGAAGAAACACAAAAGAACTGTCAATATCCCTCGGCCTGGGGCTCCATGCAAGATCTCACCTCGTGGGGTTGCAATGATCATGAGAACGGTGAGGAATCAGCCCAGAACTACACGGGAGGATCTTGTCAATTATCTCAAGGCAGCTAGGACCATAGTCACCAAGAAAACAATTGGTAACACACTACGCCGTGAAGGACTGAAATTCTGCAGCGCCCGCAAAGTCCCCCTGCTCAAGAATACATATACATGCCCGTCTGAAGTTTGCCAATGAACATCTGAATGATTCAGAGGACAACTGGGTGAAAGTGTTGTGGTCAGATGAGACCAAAATGGAGCTCTTTGGCATCAACTCAACTCGCCGTGTTTGGAGGAGGAGGAATGCTGCCTATGACCCCAAGAACACCATCTCCACCGTCAAACATGGAGGTGGAAACTTTATGCTTTGGGGGTGTTTTTCTGCTAAGGGGACAGGACAACTTCACCGCATCAAAGGGACGATGGACGGGGCCATGTACCGTCAAATATTGGCTGAGAACCACCTTTCCTCAGCCAGGGCATTGAAAATGGGTTGTGGACGGGTATTCCAGCATGACAATGAACCAAAACACACGGCCAAGGCAACAAAGGAGTGGCTCAAGAAGAAGCACATTAAGGTCCTGGAGTGGCCTAGCCAGTCTCCGGATCTTAATCCCATAGAACATCTGTGGAGGGAGCTGAAGGTTCGAGTTGCCAAACGTCAGCCTCGAAACCTTAATGACTTGGAGAAGATCTGCAAAGAGGAGTGGGACAAAATCCCTTCTGAGATGTGTGCAAACTTGATGGCCAACTACAAGAAACATCTGACCTCTGTGATTGACAACAAGGGTGTTGCCACCAAGTACTAAGTCATGTTTTGCAGAGGGGTCAAATACTTATTTCCCTTATTAAAATGCAAATCATTTTATAACATTTTTGACATGCCCTTGTTGGCAATCACAGAGGTCAGATGTTCCTTGTAGTTGGCCATCAGGTTTGCACACATCTCAGGAGGGATTTTGTCCCACTCCTCTTCCTCTGAATCATTCAGATGTTCAGGCCGAGGGATATTGACAGTTCTTTTGTGTTTCTTCCATTTGCGAATAATCACACCAAATGTTGTCACCTTCTCACCAAGCTGCTTGGCGATGGTCTTGTAGCCCATTTCAGCCTTGTGTAGGTCTACAATCTTGTCCCTGACATCCTTGGAGAGCTCTTTGGTCTTGGCCATGGTGGAGAGTTTGGAATCTGATTGATTGATTGCTTCTGTGGACAGGTGTCTTTTATACAGGTAACAAACTGAGATTAGGAGCACTCCCTTTAAGAGTGTGCTCATAATCTCAGCTCGTTACCTGTATAAAAGACACCTGGGAGCCAGAAATCTTTCTGATTGAGAGGGGGTCAAATACTTATTTCCCTCATTAAAATGCAAATCAATTTATAACATTTTTGACATGCGTTTTTCTGGATATTGTTGTTGTTATTCTGTCTCTCACTGTTCAAATAAACCTACCATTAAAATGATAGACTGATCATTTCTTTGTCAGTGGGCAAACGTACAAAATCAGCAGGGGATCAAATACTATTTCCCCCACTGTACATATACAGTGTATTCAGAACACTTTACTTTTTCTACATTTTGTTACTTTACAGCCTTATTCTAAAATTGATTAAATTGCTTTTTCCCCTCATCAATCTTCACACAACACCCCATAATGACGAAGCAAAAACAGGTTTTTAGAAATGTTTGAAAATGTGTTAAAAACACAAAACTGAAAGGTCACATTTACATCAGAATTCAGACCCTTTACTCAGTACTTTGTTGAAGCACCTTTGGCTTCGATTACAGAAGGGGGTTTTGGGTTTGGGTATGATGCTGCAGGCTTGGTACGCCTGTATTTCTCTGCATATCCTCTCAAGCTCTGTCATGTTGGATGGGGAGCGGGCTCTGGCTGGGCCACTCAAGGACATTCAGAGACTTGTCCCGAAGCCACTCCTGCATTGTCTTGCCTGTGTGCTTAGGGTTTGTTGTCCTGTTGGAAGGTGATCCTTCGCCCCGGTCTGAGGTCCTGAGCGCTCAGGAGCAGGTTTTCATCAATGATCTCTCTGTACTTTGCTCCGTTGATCTTTGCCTTGATCCTGACCAGTCTCTCAGTCCATGCCGCTGAAAAACATCCCCACAACATGATGCTGCCACCACTATGCTTCACGATAGGGATGGTGCCAGGTTTCCTCCAGACGTGACGCTTGGCATTCAGGACAAAGAGTTCAATCTTGGTTTAATCAGACCAGAGAATCTTGTTTCTCATGGTCTGAGAGTCCTTTAGGTGCCTTTTGGCAAACTCCAAGAGGGCCGTCATATGCCTTTTACTGAGAATTGGCATCCATCTGGCCACTCTACCAAAAAGTCCTGATTGGTGGAGTGCTGCAGAGATGGTTGTCCTTCTGGTAGGTTCTCCCATCTCCACAGAGGAACTCTAGAGCTCTGTCAAAGAGACCATCGGGTTCTTGGTCACCTTCCTGACCAAGGCCCTTCTCAACCTGATTGCTAAGTTTGGCCGGGAGGCCAGCTCTAGCAAGAGACTTGGTGGCTCCATACTTCTTCCATTTAAGAATTATGGAGGCCACTGTGTTCTTGAGGAATTTCAATGCTGCAGACATTTTTTGGTAAACTTGCCTCAACGCAATCCTGTCTCAGAGCTCTACGGACAATTCATTCGACCTCATGGCTTGGTGTTTGCTCTGACATGCACTGTCATCTGTGCAACCTTATATAGACAGATGTGTGCCTTTCCAAATAATTTCCAATTAATTGAATTTACCACAGGTGGACTCCAATCAAGTTGTAGAAACATCTCTTGGTTGATCAATGGAAACAGGATCCACCTGAGCTCAATTTTGAGTCCCATAGCAAAGGGTCTGAATATGAATGTAATGGCACCAACAGAGAGGGCTGCCTCGCTTCTAGTCCTTAGGAAACTTTCCAGTATTTTGTTTTTTATGTGTTTTTTCTCATATTGTTAGCACAGAAAATCTTAAGTGTTATTACATACAGCCGGGAAGAACTATGATATCAGAGCGACGTCAACTTACCATCACTACGACCAGGAATACAACGTTCCTGAAGCTGATCCTTTTTCCGAACCACCCAGGGGATTTGAACTGATTTCAGAGGCTGACCCAGAACAACACCGCCGGAGAAGAGGCAGACGGAGCGGTCTTCTTGTCAGACTTCAGCGGCGCGCACACCACCCACAGCTTCCGAGTATATTACTCGCTAATGTCCAGTCTCTAGATAACAAGGTATATAAAATTAGGGCAAGGGTTGCTTTCCAGAGAGACATCAGGGATTGTAACATACTCTGTTTCACGGAAACATGGCTCTCTCGGGGATATGCTGTCGGAGTCGGTACAGCCACCTGGATTCTTTGTGCGTCGCACCGACAGGAATAAACATCTCTCCAGGAAGAAGAAGGGTGGGGGTGTATATTTCATGATTAACGACTCATGGTGTAATTGTAACAACATACAGGAACTCAAGTCCTTTTGTACACCTGACCTAGAATTCCTTACAATCAAATGCCGACCATACTATCTCCCAAGGGAATTCTCCTCGGTTATTGTCACAACCGTGTATATCCCCCCTCAAGCCGATACCACGACAGCCCTCAAGGAACTTCACTGGACTTTAAATGGAAACCATATATCCTGAGGCTGCGTTCATTGTAGCTGGAGATTTTAACAAAGCAAATTTTAGAACAGGCTAACTAAATTCTTTCAGCATATTGACTGTAGCACTCGCGCAGGTAAAACACTGGATCACTGCTACTCTAACTTTCGCGATGCGTACAAGGCCCTTCCCCGTCCTCCTTTCGGCAAGTCTTGATTACCAACAACGACGAGACGGCCTACAGGGAGGAGGTGAGGGTGCTCGGAGTGTGGTGTCAGAAAAACAACCTCTCACTCAACGTCAACAAAACAAAAGGGATGATTGTGAATTTCAGGAAACAGCAGATGGAGTCCCCCAATATCCACATCGACGGGACAGCAGTGGAGAAGGTGGAAAGTTTTAAGTTCCTCGGCGTACACATCACAGACAAACTGAAATGGTCCACCCACACAGACAGTGTGGTGAAGAAGGTGCAACAGAGCCTCTTCAACCTCAGGAGGCTGAAAAAATGTGGCTTGTCACCTAAAACACCTGAAACTTTTACAGATGCACAATTGAGAGCATCCTGTCAGGCTGTATCACCGCCTGGTACGGCAACTGCACCGCCCACAACCGCAAGGCTCTCCAGAGGGTGGTGCGGTCTGCACAACGTATCACCGGGGGCAAACTACCTGCCCTCCAGGACACCTAGAGCACCCGTTGTCACAGGAAGGGCAAAAAGATTATCAAGGACACCAACCACTCGAGCCACTGCCTGTTTACCCCGCTACCATCCAGAAGGCGAGGTCAGTACAGGTGCATCAAAGCTGGGACAAAAAGACTGAAAAACAGCTTCTATCTCAAGACCATCAGACTATTAAACAGCCATCACTAACACAGTGAGGCTGCTGCCTACATACAGACTTGAAATTATTGACCACTTTAATAAATGGATCACTAGTCACTTTAATAATGCCACTTTAATAATGTTTACATATCTTGCATCACTCATCTCATATATATATATAATGTATTTTAAACAGTCTATTGCATCTTGCCTCTGCCGCTCAGTCATTGCTCATCCATATATTTATATGTATATATTCTTATTCCATTCCTTTACTTAGATTTGTGTGTATTAGGTAGTTGTTGTGGAATTGTTAGTTTACATGATTGATATTGCTGCACTGTCAGAACTAGAAGCACAAGCATTTTGCAACACTCGCAATAACATCTGCTAACCATGTGTATGTAACCAATAAAATTTGATTTGATTAGGTTTTATGTAAATAAGGTATTTCTGTTTTATAGTTTTAATACATTTGCAAAAATCTTTAAAACCCTGTATTCACTTTGTCATTATGGGGTATTATGTGTAGATTGCAAAAAAATAAGATTTCTTCCATTTTAGAATAAGGCTGTAACGTAACAAAATGTGAAAAAAGTCAAGGGGTCTGAATACTTTCCTAAGGCGCTGTACATGTAATTCAATCAATTTATCCAAACTGCTCGCGTTCATCAATAAGCGTCTCCGTAGCCAGACACTTAAATTGAATATGGTTCTATTTTAGACGCTTGACAGGGTGCAAGTTCTGCCAATCCCATCTTCTCATTGGTTTTTAGGAGCATATACCCATGTCAAATAAAATAAAATTGTATTAGTCACATGCGCCGAATACAACAGGTGTAGACCTTACAGTGAAATGCTTACTTACGAGCCCATAACCGTCAATGCAGTTAAAAAAATATAAATAAAAAATACGAATAAGAATAAGAAATAAAAAGTAACAAGTAATTAAAGAGCAGCAGTAAAATAACAATAGCGAGACTATATACAGGGGGGTACCGGTACAGAGTCAATGTGCGGAGGTACGGGTTAGTCGAGGTAATTGAGGTAATACGTACATGTAGGTAGAGTTAATAAAGTGACTATGCATAGACGATAACAACAGAGAGTAGCAGCGATGTAAAATAGGGGGGGGGGGGGGGGGGGGGGGGGCAATGCAAATAGTCTGGGTAGCCATTTGACTATGATGCAAACAGTCAGGATGCTCTCGATGGTGCAGCTGTAAAACCTTTTGAGGATCTGAGGACTCATGCCAAATCTTTTCAGTCTCCTGAGCGGGAATAGGTTTTGTCGTGTCCTCTTCATGACTGTCTTGGTGTGCTTGGACCATATTAGTTTGTTGGTGATGTGGACACCAAGGAACTTGAAGCTCTCAACCTGCTCCACTAAAGCCCCGTCGATGAGAATGGAGGTGTGCTCGGTCCTCTTTTTCATGTAGTCCACAATCATCTCCTTTGTCTTGATCACATTGAGGGAGAGGTTGTTGTCCTGGCACCACACTGCCAGGTCTCTGACCTCCTCCCTATACGCTGTCTCGTTGTTGTCGGTGATCAGGCCTACCACTGTTGTGTCATCGGCAAACTTAATGATGGTGTTGGAGTCGTCCCTGGCCGTGCAGTCATGAGTGAACAGGGAGTACAGGAGGGGACTGAGCACGCACCCCTGAGGGGCCCCTGCGTTGAGGATCAGCGTGGTGGATGTGTTGTTACCTACCCTTACCACCTGGGGGCGGCCCATAAGGAAGTCCAGGATCCAGTTAAAGTGATTGAAAGATGTGGGTGTTTGAAAGATGAATGAGGTCCACACTCCAGTCCAGTTGGTTGCAGTAATGCACCTTAAAGTTGGTTGCCAACCACCATATAAAATCCACAGAAGAAGAAGAAGAAGAAGAAGACTGAACTAGGAGAGATTACTAGAAACTAACTAGGTTTCCCCTTTTATCTGTGGATTAATTGGTGGAGTAGAGAACACACAATTTTGTCTGACGTAAAATGGGTTGATATTCTACAAAGAGCCAGCAAAAAAAGGAACTTGTACATTTAAGGTAAAATAACAACCCAATGTTTATATCCAAGAACAAATTAGCTAGCAACAGCAAGCTAGCTAGCTAAATGTCCATGAATGTTTCATATGTGTTTCGACCTATCCCCAAATTAATATCAAATCAAATCAAATCAAAATTATTTATATAGCCCTTCTTACATCAGCTGATACATAAACCCAGCCTAAAACCCCAAACACAAGCAATGCAGGTGTAGAAGCACGGTGTCTAGGAAAAACTCCCTAGAAAGGCCAAAACCTAGGAAGAAACCTAGAGAGGAACCAGGCTATGAGGGGTGGCCAGTCCTCTTCTGGCTGTGCCGGGTGGAGATTATAACAGAACATGGCCAAGATGTTCAAATGTTCATAAATGATCAGCATGGTCAAATAATAGTAGCTAGTAGTGAACAGGTCAGGGTTCCATAGCCGCAGTCAGAACAGTTGAAACTGGAGCAGCAGCATGGCCAGGTGGACTGGGGACAACAAGGAATCATCATGCCAGGTAGTCCTGAGGCATGGTCCTAGGGCTCAGGTCCTCCGAGAGAGAGAGAGAGAGAAAGAAAAAAGAGAGAATTAGAGAGAGCATACTTAAATTCACACAGGACACCGGATAAGACAGGAGAAATACTCCAGATATAACAGACTGACCCTAGCCCCCGACACATAAACTACTGCAGCATAAATACTGGAGGTTGAGACAGGAGGGGTCAGGAGACACTGTGGCCCCATCCGATGATACCCCAGGACAGGGCCAAACAGGCAGGATATAACCCCACCCACTTTGCCAAAGCACAGCCCCCACACCACTAGAGGGATATCTTCAACCAGCAACTTACCATCCTGAGACAAGGCCCACAAAGATCTCCCCCACGGCACAACCCAAGAGGGGGCGCCAACCCAGACAGGAAGACCACGTCAGTGACTCAACCCATTCAAGTGACGCACCCCTCCTAGGGACGGCATGGAAGAGCACCAGTAAGCGAGTGACTCAGCCCCTGTAATAGGGTTAGAGGCAGAGAATCCCAGTGGAGAGAGGGGAACCGGCCAGGCAGAGACAGCAAGGGTGGTTCGTTGCTCCAGTGCCTTTCCGTTCACCTTCACACTCGTGGGCCAGACTACACTCAATCATAGGACCTACTGAAGAGATGAGTCTTCAATAAAGACTTAAAGGTTGAGACCGAGTCTGCATCTCTCACATGGGTAGGAAGACCATTCCATAAAAATGGAGCTCTACAGGAGAAAGCCCTGCCTCCAGCTGTTTGCTTAGAAATTCTAGGGACAATTAGGAGGTCTGCGTCTTGTGACCGTAGCGTACGTGTAGGTATGTATGGCAGGACCAAATCGGAAAGATAGGTAGGAGCAAGCCCATGTAATGCTTTGTAGGTTAGCAGTAAAACCTTGAAATCAGCTCTTGCCTTAACAGGAAGCCAGTGTAGGGAGGCAAGCACTGGAGTAATATGATCAAATTTGGGAGTTCTAGTTAGGATTCTAGCAGCCGTATTTAGCACGAACTGAAGTTTATTTAGTGCTTTATCCGGGTAGCTGGAAAGTAGAGCATTACAGTAGTCTAACCTAGAAGTAACAAAAGCATGGATTAATTTTTCTGCATCAATTATGGACAGAAAATGTCTGATTTTTGCAATGTTACGTAGATGGAAAAAAAGCTGTCCTTGAAACAATCTTGATATGTTCGTCAAAAGAGAGTAACGCCGAGGTCCTTCACAGTTTATTTGAGACGACTGTACAACCATCAAGATTAATTGTTTGATTCAACAGAAGATCTCTTTGTTTCTTGGGACCGTTTTGTCCGAGTTTAAAAGTAGAACGTTTGCAGCCATCCACTTCCTTATGTCTGAAACACAGGCTTTCAGAGAGGGCAGTTTTGGGGCTTCACCATGTTTCATTGAAATGTACGGCTGTGTGTCATCCGCATAGCAGTGAAAGTTAACTTTGTTTTCGAATGACATCCCCAAGAGGTAAAATATATAGTGAAAACAATAGTGGTCCTAAAACGAAACCTTGAGGAACACCGACATTTACAGTTGATATGTCAGAGGACAAACCATTCACAGAGACAAACTGATATCTTTCCGACAGATACGATCTAAACCAGGCTAGAACTTGTCCGTGTAGACCTATCTGGGTTTCCAATCTCTCCAAAAGAATGTGGTGATCAATGGTATCAAAAGCAGCACAAAGGTCTAGGAGCACGAGGACAGATGCAGAGCCTCGGTCTGACACCATTAAAAGGTAATTTACCACCTTCACATGTGCAGTCTCAGTGCTATGATGGGGTCTAAAACCAGACTGAAGCATTTCGTATACATTGTTTGTCTTCAGGAAGGCAGTGAGTTGCTGCACAACAGCTTTTTCAATTTTTTTTGAGAGGAATTGGAGATTCGATATAGGCCGATAGTTTTTTATATTTTCTGGGTAAAGGTTTGGCTTTTTCAGGAGAGGCTTTATTACTGCCACTTTTAGGGAGTTTGGTACACATCCGGTGGATAGAGAGCCATTTATTATGTTCAACATAGGAGGGCCAAGCATAGGAAGCAGCTCTTTCAGTAGTTTAGTTGGAATAGGGTCCAGTATGCAGCTTGAAGGTTTAGAGGCCATGATTATTTTCATCATTGTGTCAAGAGATATAGTACTAAAACACTTGAGTGTCTCCCTTGATCCTAGGTCCTGGCAGAGTTGTGCAGACTCAGGACAACTGAGCTTTGGAGGAATACGCAGATTTAAAGAGGAGTCCATAATTTGCTTTCTAATGATCATGATCTTTTCCTCAAAGAAGTTCATGAATTTATTACTGCTGAGGTGAAAGCCATCCTCTCTTGGGGAATGCTGCTTTTTAGTTAGCTTTGCGACGGTATCAAAAAGAAATGATGGATTGTTCTTATTTTCCTCAATTAAGTTGTAAAAATAGGCTGATCGAGCAGCTGTGTGGGCTCTTCGATACTGCACGGTACTGTCTTTCCAAGCTAGTCAGAAGACTTCCAGTTTGGTGTGGCGCCATTTCCGTTCCAATTTTCTGGAAACTTGCTTCAGAGCTCAGGTATTTTCTGTATACCAGGGAGCTAGTTTCTTATGACAAATGTTTTTAGTTTTTAAGGGTGCAACTGCATCTAGGGTATTAAGCAAGGTTAAATTGAGTTCCTCAGTTAGGTGGTTAAATGATTTTTGTCCTCTGACGTCCTTGGGTAGGCAGAGGGAGTCTGGAAGGGCATCAAGGAATCTTTGGGTTATCTGAGAATTTATAGCATGAGTTTTGATGCTCCTTGGTTGGGGTCTGAGCAGATTATTTGTTGCGATTGCAAACGTAATAAAATGGTGGTCCGATAGTCCAGGATTATGAGGAAAAACATTAAGATCCACAACATTTATTCCATGGGACAAAACTAGGTCCAGAGTGTGACTGTGGCAGTGGGTAGGTCCGGAGACATGTTGGACAAAACCCACTGAGTTGATGATGGCTCCAAAACCTTTTGGAGTGGGTCTGTGAACTTTTCCATGTGAATATTAAAGTCACCAAAAATGTGAATATTATCTGCTATGACTACAAGGTCCGATAGGAATTCAGGGAACTCAGTGAGGAACGCTGTATATGGCCCAGTAGACCTGTAAACAGTAGCTATAAAAAGTGATTGAGTAGGCTGCATAGATTTCATGACTAGAAGCTCAAAGGACAAAAATGTTTTTAATTTCTTTTAGAAATTGAAATTTGCTATCGTAAATGTTAGCAACACCTCCGCCTTTGCGGGATGCGCGGGGGATATGGTCACTAGTGTAACCAGGAGGTGAGGCCTCATTTAACACAGTAAATTCATTAGGCTTAAGCCATGTTTCAGTCAGGCCAATCACATCAAGATTATGATCAGCGATTAGTTCACTGACTATAACTGCCTTGGAAGTGAGGGATCTAACATTAAGTAGCCCTATTTTGAGATGTGAGGTATCACGATCTCTTTCAATAATGGCAGGAATGGAGGAGGTCTTTATTCTAGTGAGATTGCTAAGGCGAACACCGCCATGTTTAGTTTTGCCCAACCTAGGTCGAGGCACAGACACGGTCTCAATGGGGATAGCTGAGCTGACTACACTGTCTGTGCTAGTGGTAGACTCCACTAAGCTGGCTGCCTGGCCTGCACCCTATTTCATTGTGGAGCTAAGGGTTGGTTCAGTTAGTTTTTATATTTATATTTCAGCCTGCTTGTCCTGATCGCATCTGGTGTGGATAGATAAACTCAACACGCACGTACGGAGCTGGTATGGTCGCCACGTTAGAAACTTACTCAGAAAGACTCACAGCTGTAGTCTCTGCCAAAGCTGCTTACACAGTATTGACTCAAGGGTGTGAATACTTATGTAAATGAGATATTTCTGTCTTTCACCTTCTGTAAATTTGCTATATTTTCTAAAAACATGTTTTCACTTTGTCATTATGGAGTATTTTGTGTAGATGGGTGAGAGAAAAAAAATATTTAATCCATTTTGAATTCAGGCTGTAACAACAAAATGTGGAATAAGTCAAGGGATATGAATACTTTCTGAAGGCACTGTATGTTCCCTCCCCTTCATGGCATTCACTGGAATTATGCCATATAGATTACAGGAACATTAAGGAACTCTTTAGACAACCAACCTCTCAGGCCAAGGGGAGCTGGTAGGGGAGCTTACATACTGGTATGGTGTTATGTAGTTGTTGGAAAGTTTCAAATTAGTTAGTATAACATGCATTGCTGCTCCTCCTACCGTCAAGATGAATCAACAGTATGGACGCCCACATTTTGCATGTTAATAGATATTTAAAGTGCATGACAACTCTGGAGAAAAGTACATTACAAACATGGGATAGTAAAAGTTTAGAAAATGTCCTGAACTCTCTCTTTTGTCTCACTGTTTGTAGTAGAGAATTATTATGAATGCCAGAAGAGGACGTAACAAGGTAATAACACTCACATGACCTCTTAGGTCTAAAATCTGCTTTAGGGACTGCACCCTTACATTAACTCCCTTAGGACTTCATATTGCCCACACAGCAACAGTGTAACCATAAGATGGTAATAACACTCCTGTAGCAACACAAGGGAAAAGTGATTCACCAAAACACTACCATCCACTGGGCGGCTTCCAAGTGCCGCAGCAGTCTAAGGCACTGCATCTCAGTACTAGAGGTGTCACTACTGACCCTGGTTCGATTCCAGGCTGTGATTGGTAGTCCTATAGTGTGGCGCACAATTGGCCCAGCGTCGTCCGGGTTAGGGTTTGGCCAGGGTAAGCCGTCATTATAAATAATAATTTGTTCTTAACTGACGTGCCTGGTTAAATATATATATATATATATATTTTTTATCTAAGTTACATATTTCACACCAATGAACACTGCTTGCAGTGACAGAAAACTCTGCAGAGTACAACCATTCAAACAGTTGACTGAAATGAGATAGGGTATTGGTTCATGATACAATCCCCTATTGCTGTACCGTATGTTCTTCACACCACTCGTGAAGAGGGCACGACAAAGCCTTTTCCCCCTCAGGAGACTGAAAAGATTTGGCATGGGTCCTCAGATCCTCAAAAGGTTCTACAGCTGCACCATCGAGAGCATCCTGACTGTTTGCATCACTGCCTGGTATGGCAACTGCTTGGCCTCCGACCGAAAGGCACTACAGAGGGTAGTGCTTACGACCCAGTACATCACTGGGGCCAAAGTTTCTGCCATCCAGGACCTCTATACCAGGCGGTGTTAGAGGAAGGCCCTAAAAATGGTAAAATGCTCCAACCACCCTAGTCATAGACTGTTCTCTCTGCTACCGCACGGCAAGCGGTACCGGAGTGCCAAGTTGAGGTCCAAAAGGCTTCTTAACAGCTTCTACCCCCAAGCCATAAGACCCCTGAACAGCAAAGGGCTACCCAGACCCCTCTTTTATGCTGCTGCTACTCTCTGGTTATTATCTATGCATAGTCACTTTAACTCTACCTACATATACATATTACCTCAATTACCTTGACTAACCGGTGCCCGCAAATTGACTGTGTACCGGTATCCCCTGTATATAGTCTCGCTTGTTATTTTACTGCTGTCACGTCCTGACCAGTAAAAGGGGTTATTTGTTATTGTAGTTTGGTCAGGGCGTGGCAGGGGGTGTTTGTTTTGTGTGTTTCGGGGTTTTGGGGTTTTGTTCAATGTTATTCTATTTCTATGTGTTTATCTAGTTTTTCTATTTCTATGTTGGGGTTTTGGAACGACCTCCAATTAGAGCCAGCTGGTTGTCGTTGCCTCTAATTGGAGGCCATATTTAAGTGGGTTAGTTTTCTCTTGTGTTTGTGGGTGGTTGTTTCCTGTTTGGTCTGTGCACCTTACGGGACTGTTTTCGTCGTTTGTTTTGTGTAAGTGTTTTGTTTTTCCTTCAATAAAATAAGATGATAAATATACCCGCTGCATTTTGGTCTACCTACAACGGCGCTTGTGACAGAACCACCCACCAAAATAGGACCAAGCAGCGGAGGAAGGAGCAACAGAGGAGCTACTTATAGTCGTGGACATGGGAGGAAATAATGGATGGAAAGGGACCATGGCACCAGGCTGGGGAGTACCAGCGCCCGAAGGAGGAGCTGGAGGCAGTAAAGGCAGAGCGAAGGAGGTATGAGGCATTATATCCTCCATTTCAGGAGGAGAAGAGGCAGCCCCCACATTTTTTTTGGGGGGGGGGGGCACACGGGTAGTTTGGCTGGGCCAAGGGTGCCTCCTAAGCCAGCCCCACGCATCAGGCCTACAGTGCGCAGTCCCCGTCCAGAGCTTCCGGCGACAGTGCCCCGTCCAGAACTTCCGACGACAGTGCCCCGTCCAGAACTTCCGACGACAGTGCCCCGTCCAGAACTTCCGACGACAGTGCCCCGTCCAGAGCTTCCGGCGACAGTTCCCCGTCCAGAGCTTCCGGGGACAGTTCCCCGTCCAGAGCTTCCGGCGACAGTGCCCCGTCCAGAGCTTCCGGCGACAGTGGCCCGTCCAGAGCTTCCGGCCAGGGCCCCGTCCAGAGCTTCCGGCGACAGTGCCCCGTCCAGAACTTCCGGCGACAGTTCCCCGTCCAGTGGTTCCGGCGACATCCTACAGTCCAGTGCTTTCGGCGACGGCCCACAGTCCGGAACCGACAGAGACGGCCCACAGTCCGGAGCCTGCAGAGACAGCCCACAGTCCGGAGCCTGCAGAGACGGCCCACAGTCCGGAGCCTGCAGAGACGCACCTCAGCCCGAGGTCTCCAGCGACGCACCTCAGCCCGAGGTCTCCAGCGACGCACCTCAGCCCGAGGTCTCCACTGACGCACCTCAGCCCGAGGTCTCCAGCGACGCACCTCAGCCCGAGGTCTCCAGCGACGCACCTCAGCCCGAGGTCTCCAGCGACGCACCTCAGCCCGAGGTCTCCAGCGACGCACCTCAGCCCGAGGTCTCCAGCGACGCACCTCAGCTCAGAGCCTTCAGCAGTGGTCTACAGCCCTGAACCTTCAGCGGGGGTGGGCAGATTAGAATGGGGACTAAGGCCGGAGCCTGAGCCACCTCCATAGTTGGAGGATTAGGGAGGGGGGGGGTGTGGCACGGGAGCCGTCAGTGATGGTGGCCACCCTCCCTTTAAGTTTGGGGTTATTTTTGTGGGGTTTTTGTGTTGGGGGGGGGGATACTGTCACATCCTGACCAGTAAAAGGGGTTATTTGTTATTGTAGTTTGGTCAGGGCATGGCAGGGGGTGTTTGTTTTGTGTGTTTCGGGGTTTTGGGGTTTTGTTCAATGTTATTCTATTTCTATGTGTTTATCTAGTTTTTCTATTTCTATGTTGGGGTTTTGGAACGACCTCCAATTAGAGGAAGCTGGTTGTCGTTGCCTCTAATTGGAGGCCATATTTAAGTGGGTTAGTTTTCTCTTGTGTTTGTAGGTGGTTAATTCCTGTTTGGTCTGTGCACCTTTCGGGACTGTTTTCGTCATTTGTTTCGTGTAAGTGTTTTGTTTTTCCTTCAATAAAATAAGATGATAAATATACCCGCTACATTTTGGTCTACCTACAACGACGCTTGTGACACTGCTGCTGTTTAATTATTTGTTACGTTTATTTTCTATTTTCCATTTTTTACTTATCCATTTTTTACTTAACACTTATTTTTATTGTTTTCTTAAAGCATTGTTGGTTAAGGGCTTGTAAGTAAGTATTTCACTGTATTGCGCATGTGACAAATACATTTTGATTTGATCACATCTGGTCCAAGATACTAACAAGACAAGCACACCTTTAATTAGCAAACCATAATGCAAGTGTGATCTAGACAGAAACCAGCCTTTCTCTCTCCTCTGCCTTCTTTGGATATGAAGTAGCAGCCGCAAGAAAACTTGACCATACCAAGCTCAAATTACCTATCAAGATATCACACACACGATGCACAATATTCTGGCTGCATTATACATCACTGAGAACCGTTTTTTGTGCCACACTGACATTGAAACATAAAATGTATTGTAACCTGCACCTTCTCACGTATTGCCCCATGGGTTTGCTGTGAATGGGAAGGATGGAGGAAGTGAAGTCCCATAGAGGACATGCTAACAACACACTCACTATCTTCTGTTACTGTCATGAAATGCTTTGTCTCAACATTAATCATACAGAAGGAAGGGCCCGTTTATCAGAGCCACTCCACAACGCTGCCACCATATCACAACATTCTTTAGGCTGTTGTTCTTCAGGGGAAAATTGAGAGATGTCCAAAAAAAAAACAAGCTTTTGACTGGAAATGTATTAGTGGAGAGAACGCTGAGCCTGGCAGCATCCTGTTGCTGGAAATATGACTCCTCAAAAAATATTGGCCTCCGTTTTTATGGTTAGTGATCCAAACACCATGAATGCGGTCAAGGGTGATGTTAAACCGCCAAGAGCAACCCAGGTCAATGTTTGAAAACTGTGGCTAAATCACAATGCCATGTTGCCATTGATAAATGCAGTAATAAAAAACAGAACACAAAAATGAAAGAATCTGAAGTATGTATATTCCCTTCTTCTCAGGAAAGCATTTTATTTGAATATTTTGTTTCTACACTCTAAAAAGAAAAGATTCCTGGAATATCCTTTAGGGGTTCCCTCACATTGAAACTGTGGGGGAACCCCTATAAATTCTTTGAAGAACCCCTTTTAATGGATCCTCGAAGAACCCTTTGAAGAACCTTTTGGGGTTCATTTTTAAACTACCCCCTCTACTTCGCCCTCTCCCCTATTATTATGAATGAATAATAATAATTTGCATAACAATAACAACAATAACACCATATTTTAGTTGTCAGTGTGGCTCAGTTGGTAGAGCATGGTGTTTGCAACGCCAGGGTTGTGGGTTCGATTCCCACGGGGGACCAGTATGGAGAAAAAATGTATGAAATGTATGCATTCACTACTGTAAGTCGCTCTGGATAAGAGCGTCTGCTAAATGACTAAAATGTCAAATGTAAATGTAGAGGCAAAGCAGAATTACAAAATCCAAATATGAGGTGAACTCCCAGCAGAGCCCCAAGTCCAATGGGCATATCCTCTGGCATGTTAATGTGTTGATGTTCTCCGTATCGATAGCCAGAATGATTTTGAGGTGCATGGTGATTGAACAGGTTTCCTGTTATATTCATCAGAGGTGTAGGGAGGGTGAAGTCTGTGAATCAAAACATTTTCATTATACAGATGATTAAAAGTATTCATACTTTGGTTTTTGTGGTAAATGTGAATGAAAAAAACTGTTGATAAGAGTAAAGGGAGGAGAATGGTATATGTGATCTGCAAAACATACCAATAGCAATTTACATACCTTTGTACGCCTCCTCGTCTGTGTGACTGCAGACACAGACACAAAAGTGAGCAGTTCAGTCATCTGCACCCAATACAGCTATCCTTCAACATATTCTTATAGCCTACATATTCTAACCTCTTTGTTGATTGATATCCATTGAATTTTGTACATTTTCTGTTTTAGAAAGATTTGCACAAACATGAAAAGATAGATGGTATCATCATACAACAAAATCTATTTAGATCATACAAGGGACAAACCTTATCCTAAATTGAGACCTTTACATTTTTCAGTTACGTCCTTTCAAAATAATATCCAAATATTCCAGTTGGGCATTTAGGTTCCTGCAAGAACCCCCGCCAACTGAGGAGGTTCCTCAATGAACCCCACCTCCTATGGGTTCTTGGAAGAACCTTTTGGGAAGATTTTCAGTGCCAAGAACTTTAAGGTTCTTCCCTTGTTGAACTCATAATTTTTAGAGTGTAGTTTCAAAATGTCAACAACAATTTGAAAGTTTCACAAGAACCCACATCATCATTCATCTTCCAATATCCCAGACACCCACAAAGGCCCATATCCACCTCTTCTTATATCCTCAAGCAAACTACAATCAGTGGGGTGGTTTACAAGAAATGTGGATTAAAGAAGAAATCCGTTAGGGCCTAATTTCTTCAAGAGGATTATCTCTGTGTATATGTAAAGTTTGGTTAGACCCGTTCCTGTTATTTCTGCCCAGCCTGTCATTATTTGATGTCTGTGGGGAGAGGAGAGTGGAGGGTGGTCATGTCACTCTCCAAACCCAGATTATCTGGAACTGTCACAGCCAGAGGGGTGGAGAGAGCCCTCTCTTTTTTACCCACAATGAAAAATTCTATAGTATTCACTTTAGTGTTTTTGCTGACAATACTGTAGTACGGAGAAGAAAAAAATAATATATATATATATATATATATATATATATATAATGTATGAAATGTATGCATTCACTACTGTAAGTCGCTCTGGATAAGAGCATCTGCTAAATGACTAAAATGTAATGTAAATGTATTTACTATAGTATTTACAGTTAACTGTAGTATATATATTGTAGTATACTGTATTATTTACTGTTGTGGTTTTGCAGTCTGTAGTATACTATAGTATTTACTGTAGTGTTCTTTGCAAATTGTAGTATACTGTAGTATTTATTGTGGTGTTTTTGCAGATTGTAATATACTGTACTGTTTACTGTAGTGTTTTTGCGGACATTACTGTAGTATTTACTGAGGAAACCTACTGGAGAATTAATAAAGAGAACATTTGCCAAAACCTGTAGGACTGGGCTCTGAACGGATAGTTCAGCGCTTCTGCCCTTTTCTCTACCCTGTATGGAACACAATAGGGTCTATTCTTGGCAAGTAGGTTTCTCACTAATGGGTGGTACAAACTGGGATATAGGGGATGGGAATCTGCAGGGTATACTCAAATGAAATACTGTAATATTTACTATTGTTAAAAAAGTGTAGTGTTTTTTTTTAGATTTTAGGGTCTGATTAGCACGTTCAACTAAACCGCCTGATTGCGGTCTATAGCTACAATGGGTCCTGAGGTCCATCTGCAGACTCTCAGACAAGTTCTGTATCACCAGGTTCACAAAGTGGGAGCCATTGTCGCTGGTTAATTTAGATGGTAACCCCCACCCCCATCTCCCTAAGGAGATTCTTGGCTACTGCCATAGCAGTGGAATGTCAACATGGGAAAGTCTCTACCCACTTGGAGTAGGCATCCACTATAACCAGACAATATTTGTAACCTTGACAAGGAGAGAGTTCAATAAAATCCATCATTATGTGTTCAAATGGTCCTTCAGGGGTCGGATGAGCCAACATTGGCATCGGAATCCCTCTTCCCATGTTGTTAGTCATACAAATCACACATTTTGCACAAAATTGTTCAGCAAACACAGAAGACCCAGGTGCAAACCAAAATGTATTTACAAAATCAACAACTCCCCCCTTTGACACATGATCCCTACCATGTGACAACTTAGCTAAGTAGGGGAAACATGAACGTGGTAAGACTGTTAGCCCAGCTGGGCAGAGCCATCTACAAACAGTTCCAAATGTGCATTTTGCAAAGGGACATCAGTTAAATCCGACCTTGGTTTAGAGACAAGCTCCACCAGGGCAGCACAGTCGTGCGGCTCTCCATCGTCCTCGGTGGGCAACAAAGTAGCAGGACTTAACACAGTGCACCTCTTCAGGGTCACATGACCTATCGTCAGAAGAACATTCTGATAATGGAGCGGTCGAGCTGGTGTTAGATGGGCCGTCTTTGCCTGTGAAATAAGAGCATGTACAGCATGAGGAACGTGTACAGTGAGTTCACACATGGCAACAATGTCTGCACAAGCCAACACAGCTTCAGTAGCAGCAGCCACAGCTCTCAAACAACAAACCAGACCTCTGGCCACACTGTCCAGCTGTTTGGAATAATACCCAACCGGGGCGCTGCTTTCCTCCATGATCCTGTGTTAACTTCTTGGGGCTATGTGGGACGTTAGCGTGCCACCCGTGGCGCACCCTATCAACAGCAGGTGCATTTCAAGAGCGGCAAATTTGAAACCAAATAAATGTCAAAATTCAAATTTCTCAAACATACAACTAACTTACAGCCTTTGAAAGATAAACATCTTCTTAATCTAACCACGTTTACCGATTTCAAAAAGGTTTTACGGGGAAAGCATAAAGTTAGGTTATGTTAGGAGAGTACATTGACAATAGCTGTGTGTAGTGTATTGTCGATTCAAAGACAGGCGTCACCAAAACCATAAAATCAGCTAAAATTATGCACTAACCTTTTACAATCTCCATCAGATGACACTCCTAGGACATTATGTTAGACAATGCATGCATTTTTAGTTCTATCAAGTTCATATTTATATCTAAAAACAGCGTTTTACTATGGCGTTGATGTTCAGGAAATCGTTTCCCTCCAATACCGGCAGTCAAGTCATGACAACAAAATAATTAATTAATATTAGAAAACATTGGTAAAATATTATATTGTCATTCAAAGAATTATAGATTTACATCTCTTGAACGCAATGGACTTGCCAGATTTAAAATTAACCTTACTGGGAAATCACACTTTGCAATAATCTGAGCACTGCGCCAGAAAAATACGCATTGCGATACAGACTAACCGCCATGTTGGAGAGATCTAAAATCGAAAATACTATGTAAATAATCCATTACCTTTGATTCTCTTCATCAGATGTCACTTCCAAAGAATCCCAGGTCCATAACGAATGTAGTTTTGTTCAAAAAAGCTCATTTATGTCCAAAAACCTCCGTGTTGTAGCACATGATCTAAGCCAGCCGGACTTCACTTCACTTCAAGAACGGAAAAAATATATTTTCGTTCGTTCAAACGTTGTATCGCATAAATCATTAGGGCCTTTTTTAACCAGAACATGAATAAAATTCAAGGCGGACCATTGGGTTCTCTTTTAAAACGTTTCGGAATGAGAGTACCCACCATCAAATCGCGCGCCAGGTGTCTAATGGGCCATCGCCGTTCCAACGCTCTTCTTCAGTCAGATGTCACTGTAGAAGACTCAAAACACTTTGTAAAGGCTGGGGACATCTTGTGGAAGCAATAGGAAGTGCCAAAATATTCCTCCTTCCCTTTGTTTTTCAATGGTATAGGCTTAAAGTCAATTCAACACATCAGGTATCCACTTCCTGTCAGAATCTGTCTCAGGGTTTTGCCTGCCAAATGAGTTCTGTTATACTCACAGACACCATTCAAACAGTTTTTGAAACTTTAGGGTGTTTTCTATCCATATATAATAAGTATATGCATATTGTAGTTACTGGGTAGGATTAGTAACCAGATTAAATCGGGTACATTTTTTTATCCAGCCGTGAAAATACTGCCCCCTATACCCTAACAGGTTTTTAAAACAGATGACATAAAACCATTTTTCTCACAAACAAAGAGGTTAAAAGGTTTAGAATGGTCAGGGAGTCCCAAACAGAGAGAAGTAGTCATGAGTTGTTTCAGTCTGGTCAGAGCAGTCAGTCCCTCTGGTGTCCACTTCATTTTGTCATTCATAGCCATTTTGTGGCCATAAATAAGGTCAGCGAGTGGCTGCACCACCTCAGCATAGTCAGGTAACCACGCCCTACAATACCCTGCCATACCGGTCAATGACGTCATGTGTCGTTTAGTAACCGGCTGTGGGATGGAGAGAATAGCCTGTATCCTCTCTTTACCCAGCTGCCTGCCATTGGGAGAGATGTCATGACCCAGATACTTCATTGTCTGTGAAACCAACTGTAACTTCTTCTTTGAAACTTTGTGGCCATTCTCAGCGAGAAATATCAACAGAGCCTGAGTATCAGTTTCACAAGCTTCCATTGAGCTGGAGCACAACAACAAATCATCCACATACTGAAGGCCAAGAAATGGTCAGACAGGGTACTTCCTGTACAGAATCTTCTCAGGTTTTGGCCTGCCAAATGAGTTCTGTTATACTCACAGACACCATTCAAACAGTTTTAGAAACTTTGGAGTGTTTTCTATCCAAAGCTAATAATTATATGCATATTCTAGTTTCTGGGCAGGAGTAATAATCAGATTAAATCGGGTATGTTTTTTATCCGGCCGTGAAAATACTGCCCCCTATCCATAACAGGTTAATGGCTCAGTCTCCCAGCTGAGGCAGGTAGTCCTCACAGCTTTCTCCAGGCCCGGTGTCAGACCCGTCACCAGGGCGTCTTTCAGCAGGTCCCCATATGCATGTTTGTTTGGTCTGATACCACTGTGTAGCCTGAAACAGGTCTCAAGTCTCTTTCTGAAAGCCTCCAGGCCCTCATCTTTCTTCATAGTGCATTCTCTGATGACAGTCCAGTCGGTTTTAGTTGGATACATCTCCACAATCCTGGCCAGCAGCAACGTTATCTGGTCCTGATACGCACCCTTCCCTGCCCACAGGTAGTTGCAATCAAACTGTCCCTGTACATCCGCCCACCTGAGTCCCAATTTCTTTTTACAGATATGGGCTATCTCAGCAGCAGATGGTTTGTACTGCCCCACCAATACCCTCATCTCTGCTGAATATTTCACAGCGTCCTTACTTGGGTCTGGTAGGTCTTCTACAATGTCTTTGATTTCATCATGTCTCCACATCCTCTGGACATACACAATGGGGTTTCATGCTGCCGCGGCAGCAGCATTAGCATCATCAGTTTGAGGCTGAGGGTTAGGACAGGCCGTCAGAGGGTATTGTCGATACACGTCTGATGCTGGGTTGTATGGGGAGGGGATAGAGACACGCCTCTCCGTCCTGGCCCGTAGACGGTCCTTCAACGGGGGAGTCAGCTGGGGTGCCCCTCCGTCCTCACTTTCCTCACTGGAGCTGAGTGGAGGAGCCTTGAGAAAAGGATTGTTGATCTTTTTACCCTTCTGGCGTGCTCCCCCCACCGCGCCTCCAGTGGGACTGGCCGGAGTCACTCCAGACCCTTTCAGGACTTCAGCCAGGCTCCGTGCCAGACGATCAATCACTGTAGTGCTGGGAGAGACAGGGGGTGGGGCTGCAGGTTGTAGTGGTCTTGCATCCAGCGGATCAGCAGGAGACGGCTGAGGAGGAGGGAGGTCCGGCAACACTGGGTAGAGAGTTTGAGGAGTACAGTAGGGAGGGGGACAGCCTCTGTCATCATCATCCTTCCTATTCCTTCTCACTGTTTCATCTTTCCCCTTCTTTTCTCCTTCTTCAGTCTGAACTACCATATTTTGACAGGTTTTTCCCCGAAATGGGTCCTGTCTCTTCTTTCGTTTGTCAGCTTCCCTTTCCCATTTCCTGAATTTCACCCAGTCAATTTTATCCTTTTTCCCTAGTTTACCTTCCTTCTCTACCAATCTCTGTCTTGTCTCGTCTAACAGCGTCACACTTAGTGTCCCTGTCAAAGGAAAACCACCCTCTCTATGCCATAGAAGTACCTGTTCCTACCCCATTTATCTACCATAACCTTCAAGGCTCCAGTAGGAGGGTCCAGAATGCCTGGTTCTTTGCACCCGCACACACACACAAACACAAAATAACAGAGGCTTTTCTAAAAACTCGACTTCAAGTGTGGTTCTCTCACCTCTTTCTTTAAAAAAAACTACGTTTGAGATGTGGTATCCACTCAGCTCGCTGCCTCTCAGCTCAAAGGTTGGTCCATCTGCTCCGTTCCCGAAGTGTCTCCCTGAGATCCCAAGTTTGAGGGATCCCTCGTGCACGATTTACCTAGGTCGTCAGGAGTGGTCACCAAGTGAAGATTCACATCCCACCCCTGTCGCCAAATGTGGTTACTAATTTCTGTATTACCAAATGAGGAGAGACAAACTTCACACACCAGTCAGAGTTATACTTAAACTACATCTTTAAATATAAGAGCTTTGCATTAGCACTTGACTTTCAACGATTCACCATTTCTAATGAACAGTTGAGAGTGTCAACACAATGGCTACTGAGATCTTTTATAGCAAAGATCCACCCCCCTTTGACATGACAAACCACAGATATTTAGGAACTGTTCACAAAGAAAGACTTTTACTTGAGAGAGGAGTATCCACAGCCAGATAGCATTCGCTATAAATTATCGTTGAGTTTGGTACCCTTGAAGAGGTTCTAATCTTGTTCCTGGTACTTCATAGTACAAAAACACCAACTCATCCAATGGCATATATCAATTGTCAACTCTAGATACTCCCATCTCAAGCAAACCCCCTCTTGACCCCACTCCTGGACAAGCTCACTGAGGGGAGTGAGCCTCTAGGTCATACACTATCCCAGGATAAGTGCAAGATCTAAAAGAGGACACACACATACATGGTTCCAGACACTGCCATACACCTCCCCACAAAATAGAAAAAGAGGGAGTGACTTGCGCACAGACATTGTGGAGACAAGTAATTGGTTCCCCATTAATCACGCCATCCCTTAACATGGTTTAAGAATAGGTAAAGACACATTCACATATGAAGACAATGTTCCATTCTGACCTCTCCCCTCTCTGGGCCCCAAGGGACTGAGCCCCAGCTGAGGGAAGACATACAACTGCCAACACCAAAGTCCAAAGGGATACATTCTAATGACAAGTATCGCACATAAGCATATTATGCAAATAAAACATCTTAATTATCTATGTTACCCAACTAATTATTCCGCCACAGAGATGAACTCTCAAATGTTTTAATTATAGGCTACCCCGACTTTCTCTGTTTCCTATTTCTTTCATGTTAAATATTAGTCACTATCAGCATCAACAGTCAATAGGCCTAATAACAACACATATTCAACTGTCAACTCACTGTTAGTTCCATTCAGTTGGTATAGTCTACATTATCATTCCATTTAATTACATTGTTTCGTTTACCTTCATTTGCTTCCTCTATAAACGCCGTCACGGCCATGTGGTTGTTGCTGAGAACCATTAGTAACAGTTGATAATAAAAAAAGACATGTAGGCATTTCCAATCATATGGAGCAGAGTGCAGACCAAGCCGCAACAGTTTGAACTTGAAGCATGGCACAATACTTTGCTGTGTCATCGCACAGTTCCATGGTTTGTGCAGGCAATATAATTATATGTACAGGAAAATTCCAACGTTACCATGAGTTAAAGAACTACACTACCGGTCAAAGGTTTTAGAACACCTAAAAACCAGGGTTTTTCTTTATTTTAACTACTTCTACATTGTAGAATAATAGAGAAGACATCAAAACTATGAAATAACACGTATGGAATAATGTAGTAACCAAAAAAGTGTTAAACAAATCAAAATATATTTTATATTTCAGATTCTTCAAATAGCCACCCTTTGCCTTGATGACAGCTTTGCACACTCTTGGCATTCTCTCAACCAGCTTCATGAGGTAGTCACCTGGAATGCATTTCAAATAACAGGTGTGCCTTCTTAAAAGTTAATTTGTGGAAAAGCTTTCCTTCTTAATGCATTTGAGCCAATCAGTTGTGTTGTGACAAAGTAGGGGACAATACAAAAGATAGCCCTATTTGGTAAAAGACCAAGTCCATATTATGGCAAGGAGAGCTCAAATAAGCAAAGAGAAATGACAGTCCATCATTACTTTAAGACATGAAGGTCAGTCAATACGGAAAATGTCAAGAACTTTGAAAGTTTCTTCAAGTGCAGTCGCAAAAACCATCAAGCACCATGATGAAACTGGCTCTCTTCACTATTTGTAACGGCGGTCGTCAGGAATGGACCAAGGCGCAGCGGGTTGAGTGCTCATAATTAACTTTAATGAAACCACTTATACAAACAAAACAAAATGATGGACGACGAATACAGACTTGACGGCTAAAGACAGCAATTCAAGTGACAACCTCCCACAATTTACAAACACACCCTAATATATAGGACTCTCAATCAAAGGCAACTAGACAACACCTGCCTTCAATTGAGAGTCCACACCCCAATTAACTAAACATAGAAACAGACTAACTCGAAAGAACATAGAAATAGACTAACATAGAGCAGTGACCAAAAAACCTCGGAATACATAAATCAACTACCCTCTACATAATACACACACCCCGAACCACATAAACCAAATACCCTCTGCCACGTCCTGACCAGCCTACACTAACAAAATAACCCTCATACTGGTCAGAACGTGACACTATTATTCTACAATTCCTGCAGTCAATGACCAAAAGTGCCCTCTGGCCTCATGGGTGTCATTAATATTTTTCCTCATTTCCTAATCAATAAACATTATTAAAAAACCTGCCTAAAATCCGGTGTTTGTATGTCAAACGGTTTTGTTATATTTCAGTCTTCTGTGATGTATATAAAGTGAAATATTGGAATGCAAACTCATTTTCAACTCTATATCTGACATAGTCTTCTTTTTGTTAAGTCCATAACCATGAGTGTGAGGTGTATACTTTTGTTTCAAAGTAGATTTGTTTAAGACTACCAAGAAACACTCTGTGTGACCCTGATTTAGCCCACTGCAGTAAAAGGTTCATGCCTATCGATTTCCACAGAGGACATGTTGTAAGAGCAAGATGTGATGATGTGGTGGGTATGTGGGTGTGTGCTCTGAAAGTAAATCTGTCATGACATCCAAGATGCCATGTTCCACATATATTCAGGCCAGCCCTGTGATCACAGCCTTCCAAAGAACCCACTTCTAATAAACGCTCAACATCAGTTGCGTCTGAAAGCCTCCATGGTCCCCTCAAGAGCCACTGGCGTATTTACACACATCCGCAGATTCCCTCTGATGAGACCAAAGATTCCTTGGTGCGATTCCCATGGGAAAGAACTCAAGGCGCAATGGATGAAATGAGATTTTGACCAAATAAGGCTCCTCGCCAGAATAAAAATGGGACATACAGTCAGGTCCAAAATGATTGACAACCTTGATTAAAAATGAGCTATATCATAATTTCCTAGTATATTTTCCTTTATTATATATAAAAAACGTTTTTAGTTTTTAAAACAAGGCTCATAATTATTGACTGATTTCAATAATTTGTACACCCTCCCCTTGCGAGGATAACACCACTGAGCCTTTTTTCTATAATGTTGTATGAGATTGGAAAACACATTGAGAAGTATCTTCAACCATTCCTCTGCGCAGAATCTTTCCAGATCCTTGATATCCTTCGTTCTGCACTTATGGACAGACCTCTTCAATTCAGACCACATGTTTTCAATTGGGTTCAAGTACAGAGACTAAAATGGCCATTCCAAAATGTTGATTTTGTGGTCAATTAGCAATTTCTTTGTGTACTTTGATGTCATTGCCTTGCTGGAAGATCAACTTGCTGCTAAGTTTCAGCCTCCTGGCAGAGGCAAACAGGTTTTTGGCTAAAATGCTCCATACTTGGTAGATGATGCCATTGACCTTAATAAAGGCCCCAGGACCAGTGGAAGCAAAATAGCCCCATAATATCATAGATCCACCAGCATATTTCACAGTAGGCATGAGGTTATTTTCTGCGTATGCTTTTTTCTTTCGACGCCGAACACACAGAGCTACATTTTTGTCTCATTGGACTATAGTACCTAGTTCCAATCCAAGTGACAATGCTGTTTACCAAACTCCAGGAGTTTACGTTCGTTGTTTGCTCTCAATAAAGGCATTTTTTTCTGGCAACAATTCCATATAGCCTGTTTGATTGTAGATTTAGAGACTTTCGGATCTATTCAATCCGTATCACGGAAGTTCAGCGCTACATTGTGATTGAAATGTATGCGTTAGTGGAGACTGCATTCACGGTAAACGCTGCATATGTCACTCTATCGGAAATTACCTTTAAATGTCTATCTTGCAATCTGTAACGCTTCAAAAATACAGGTTGAATAGAACCCCTTGTGAGCCCAAGATGCGACCCCCATGTCCTGTAATTCTCCAACTGTGACCCTTGTATTCTTCTTTGCTTGGTGGTGAAGGTAGGAAACAACACCTCCACTATGCTGATCCTCAACACAGGGGTCCCACAAGGTTGCGTGCTCAGCCCCCTCCTGTACTCCTTGTTCACCCATGACTACATGACCAAGCACGCCTCCAACTCAATCATCAAGTTTGCAGACGACACAACAGTAGAAGGCCTGATTACCAACAATGACAAGAGAGCCTACAGAGTGGTGTCAGGAACATAACCTCTCCCTCAACGTCAACAAAATGAAGGAGCTATATACATAGACATGATAATGTTTACATACTGTTTTACTCATTTCATATGTATATACTGTATTCTACTGTATTTTGGTCGATGCCACTCTGACATTGCTCATCCTAATATTTATTATTTTACTTTTAGATATGTGTGTATTGTTGTGAATTGTTAGGTACTACTGCACTGTTGGAGCTACAGTAGGAACACAAGCATTTCGCTACACCCGCAATAACTTCTGCAAAATATGTGTATGTGACCAACAACGTTTGATTTTATTTGAAAAAAGACCATCTTCCTCACTGTGTGTGGGGACAAGATACACTTGCGTCCTCTGCCAGGCAATTTTACCACTGTTTCAGTGGTTTTAAACTTTAAAAACAATGTATTCCCCTAATAGTGCTAATTGGTCGATTCAGTTTTTTAGCATTTTTTTATATCCATTTACTGATTTATGAAGTTTAACAAACATTTGTCTCTACTCTTTTGTGAGTTCTTGGCCCTTCCCTATGTTGATGGATGACGAATGGAATGGATGTGTGTTACCTCATTTTTATACCCCAATGAAACAGGAAGTCATGATAGGAAAGAATACAGTTCCTTAAACTGAGATTAATAAAATAAAAAATAAAAAATTATGCAGATTTAATTGTTTGATTTTATTTATAATATTTTTTGGGGGTGTCAATAATTTTGACCCCTATCTTCTTGAGAAAATAGCATTGCTTGTTATTAAACAAAATATATTTCTGTGAGCAATTGTTCTAGAATAAAATTATACAATTATATTGAACATACAACATAGCTCAGTATTTGAATGATGTATTTTATATTCTATTTTATATACTATTTTTTGCTCATCTTGATCAAGGGTGTCATTCATTTCGAACCTGAGTGTATATTAAATCACTGTAGACTGAGGAGATATTTTCTTTAAGATCAAAGGAGTCTTTTTGTGAGGTTGGGACACAAATTATGAAAAGAAAACTTCAAATGGCCCCCTCCTTTTTCACTGCTGCACATGTGGTTTTTGAAAGGAACACAGAAATTAGCCTCTCACACTCTAAGATTGAGTCTACTCCCTGCTATGTTGGGACTTGGGAGGAGGTTTATCAAAGCGAAGATAAAAGTGCAGCCCAAAATGTACATTCTATGTTTACTGAATAAAAATATAAACATGCAACCATTTCTAAGATTACTGAGTTACAGTTCATATACTGTAAGTGTATTGAAATAAATTCATTTGGCCCTAATCTATGGATTTCACGTGACTGAGAATACATATATGCATCTGTCCGTCGCATAACGTTGATCGGCTGTTGATTAGTGGCCTGTGGAATGTTGTCCCACTTCTCTTCAATGGCTGTGCACAGTTGCTGGATAACGGCGGGAACTGGAATAAGTTGTCGTACACGTCAATCCAGAACATCTCGAACACGCTCACCGGGTGACGTCTGGTGAGTATGCAGGCCCATGGAAGAACTTATCATGCTGAAACATGAGGTGATGGTAGCGGATGACTGGGCCTCAGGACCTCTTCAATGTATTTCTGTGCATTCAAATTGCCATCGATAAAATTCAGTTGTGTTTGTTGTTTGTAGCTTATGCCTGCCCGTACCATAACCCCACCGCCACCATGGGGGACTCTGTTCACAACCTTGACATCAGCAAACCGTTTGCCCACATGACGGTTGGTGCAGAAATTCTGTGGTTGTGCAAACCCACAATTTCATCTGCTGTCCGGGTGGCTGGTCTCAAACGATCCCGCAGGTGAAGAAGCCGGAGGTGGAGGTCCTGGGCTGGCATGGTTACACATGGTCTGCGGTTGTGAAGCCAGTTGGACGTACTGCCAAATTCTCTAAAACTATGTTAAATTATCTGGCAACAGCTCTGTTGGACATTCCTGCAGTCTGCATGCCAATTGCACACTTTCCTCAAAACTTGAGACATCTGTGGCATTGTAGAGTGGCCTTTTATTGTCCCTGGCACAAGGTGCACCTGTGTAATGATCATGCTGTTTTATCAGTTTCTTGATATGCCACACCTGTCAGGTGGATGGATTGTCTTGGCAAAGGAGAAATTCTCACTAACAGGGATGTAAACAAATTTGTACACAAAATTTGAGAGAAATAAGATTTTTGGCTTCTGGAAAATTTCTGGGATCTTTTTTAGCTCATGAAAACTGGGACCAACACTTTACATGTTGTGTGGTGTAGTTCTTTGAAGCTTCCTTGTCTTGAAGTTCCCTTTAGTCTCTCTTTGTCTCTGTCTCTGTCTCTCTCTCTCTCTGTCTCTCGCTCTCTCTCTCTCTCTCTCTCTGTCTCTCATCCCTTCCCACATGAAGCCACCATTGGATCTACAGCTGAAGAAAAAAAACAGTGTGCGACGTCTAAATGTGTCCCTCTACCTCCAGTGGAGCGTGGTCAGTGTGGATGTGTGGATGCACCAGGGTGTGAGAGAGAGGCTGGGTACAGCAAAAAGAGGCTGGATGGTGGTGCTATGTTTTGGGTGTTCCAGCCAAGGCAGGAAGCAGCACTCTTCCTGTGCCACCTTCTGCTCTTGGTGTGGGCAGGAAATACCACGGCAACCCACCGCTGATAAGACCAAGGAGCTGAGGGACGGCCACGTGGTAAACAATATCAAACAAAGGAGAGAAACTACACACTGTGTGTGTTTTTGTGTGTGTGTGTGCATGCATGCATTCATGTGTGACACACACAGAGGGAGAAAAATAAAAGAAAGCTTAATGTGTGTACAGTATCTATTGAGTAGGAGTACAATGTATGTTTGTGTGAGCAGGAAATAAGCATACCGTATCTGTTTGAGCAGGAATACAGGGTGCGTTTGAGTTCCTGTGGTCCTTTTGTGTGCGTCTGTGTGCGTTCGTTCATGCATGCGTGTGTATATGTGTGCCACTATCTGCAGAGTGTGTGGAAGCATGCTTTTACCACTGTGTGTTTGTACAAGAATGGACCACATGTTATTGGGTGTGAGTGTGTACAAGTCTTGATCAATATCAGTAAAACTACCTATAAGGTCAGCCAGCAGATCTGACATTTTCTCTTGACTTAGTGGAAACAATGTCAAGAGCAGATGTCAAGAGCAGATGTGGTTAAAAAGGCTAATATCTGTGACATCAATGGGTTTTCCTCAAGGGGAGCAGTGATTTCCCCTCGCTGCTTGGCAAATTTACCGTGAACGTGAACACGCCTTCACAAAACGTGTACACTCTTTCAGCAGAAGTCCGTGCATTACTTTGATCGCGAAGGGAAAACCAGAACAGCTTTTCTTTCATTTCACCTTATGCAAGAGAGGGACTATAAATTAGCCTCGTAATCACCAGACTGATTACCGCTATCAAACATTAAAAGGTGAATTTGTTAATACAATAATTGAAACCTGAAAAGGTATGTTGGTAGAAAAGAGCATGTAAAGGTCTAAAGCGTTTAATGCTCCAAATGATGAAAACCCTGCTGAGTTAGCAACAGATGTCATGGCCAAATGTTTTAATATGCCCTCCGCTCACGAACCACACGACTTCCTGAAATAATGTTTTTCAGTTAGACAAGGTCATACGTTTTACATTAATCATCAATTCTAACGAAGGCGGAATTCAATATGCCTCAGGAGTCAGTGCTCTTTAGAGATTTCTAAGGCCTTATCCAAACAGATGGCCTGCCAACTTTCTCGCTGTGAGGTATTTCCTTACACAGAATACTCCCACCTCCTTCCTCTTTCCCTGGACAGGGAGATGATTTAGATGTATTAGGAAATCAGACTTTAGGCAGCGCGGTCCAGCTCAGCTCGATTGCCATGGAGACTGTAAGGTGCAGCACCAGTTTTGTTTTAGTTATAGCTCAAGTTCAAAATCTGAATTATGGTTTGTCTCAAGTGAGCTATAATAATTTGGTTGAACGCTTGGACAAATTAACCGTTTGCTGTGTGTTTTCCCACCTTAGTCAGATTTCATCAAAACAACATGAAGAATTGACTGGGACCACATACGACTAGTATTTCCCATTTTTTGAAATAAGTATAAGAGTAGGATTTACAGTAAAATTAAACAGATAGATTGTCAAACAGACATAGCCAGGCTTGATTGAAACAGAGAAACTTACCTGTCAGAAACCTGTCCCCAAGTTTCAAGTCCTGAATGTGATCGCAGTCACCCTTATATGGATGAAGGACAAGAGATGAGGGATAAGGAATGAGCGATGGGAGGGAGAAACACTGTTCATCACATGCTAACAAATGGGCCTCATATGTTATCAGCTGCTGGAGGAGCAATGGTAATATTGTGAGTGATGTGTTGCCTTTTCCCTTTTATTGGAATAAAAACAGACATCGGCCTGATGTAGGCCTCAAATAAAATGTAGAATTTACCTTGAAATGCTGGCTTAGTTAACTAATAATAATAGTAAAAAGAAAGATAGTAACACAAATATACAAAAACAGAGCTATATACAGGGAGTACTGTTCGTTGTGCCCAGTGGCCGAATCACATGGCTCGAGTCAGTTCAGTAGGAACATCTCAGCATGATAAGCCTAGATGGGCCAACACTTACTCACACTCGAATCCATCTTATCAGATATAAGACGTTCACCCCGTTCAACCTCAAACAATACTCCTGCACTGAGGTCACTCACTGCTGCCCTGGAGGAGAGGAAATTCATCTGATCCACCAGATGCACTAAAAACAAAAGGCCTGGGCTGCAACTGTGGCTGATGGAGAGCCGGAGATTGAGCCATAATGGAAATGGGTTTTAAGGAGACTGGACCATAGGGCTATACCAGAGCTCCTGGAAATAGATGCATTGTTGTCCATTTCCTGTGGTGATGTTCAGGACATGGCCTCTCTTGGGCGGTGGACATAAAAATGGACTGCTGTGTTAAAAAATAGCTTTTTTTAGTGGAATACACAATGGCCCAGCCAGAATAAACACGCTGAATAGATATATTAACAGTGGTCTGTGCTACAAGCCCATCTAAAAGTACAATTTTGGTTCAACAAAAGTAGATTTTAGGAAAGCAGTCTAATGCTGTTTGACTTATGAAAGATGGATGGAGTACAAAGAAAGTCTTAAGCAAATAAGGGGTGAAATTGTTGCAAAGGAAAGTAGGCCTAAAGTAAATGAATAGAGTAATGATTTAGTAAAAAAAATAATGGATTAACAATAACATATAGATAAGTCCACACTATTTTTGCTACTGGATACCAGAAAGAAACTATTGAAACAGTACTCTTTAGAGAGAGCAGAGCTACTCTGTTCTTTATTTTGCTCTCATTATTATCTCTCCTGATGCCTAGTCACTTTACCCTGCCTTTATGTATATATCTACGTCAAATATCTCGCACCCCTGCACATTGATCTGGTACTGGTACTCTAGAACAATGATCCTGGTTGCTGTGTGTTCGTGGATTGTTTCATTGTATTCACAGGAAGAATGCAGCAGCTCTCCAACAGCAAGTGAGTGCATGGTCAACCCAAAAATAAGATACACCATTACAGGACGTGGACTTTCCACATTATGGTATTGTACTGGTCCAATGACACTTTGTGGTGGGAGGAAGGACAACTAAACCTTAAAGACTAACCTACACACGCAGAGCTAAGAATGCAAAAATATTTCACTTATTTCAAAGAATGTCCTATTAGAATAGGAACTTAATAAAAGCTTCACGTTAAGAGCTTTGACAGATTGATAATGCTGTACGTGCATACCAATGGGGTTCCTGTACTTACTGTAGAGAAATGGTAGTCTATAGCTTTATATGAGAATCCCATTCCAGTATTTACAACAGCTGTTAAAAATTTAAAATGACAAATAACTTGGGTCCTTTCCCCAAACCGCTAAATATCCTATTCTAGGCCAAAGTACCACTGCCTAAGGACACACATATCACAAATACAAATTAGAGTTTGATTTGAAATAGGAACACCCCAATCCATCGACTCCCATCCCTATCCTGATGAGTTGACCAGTGCAGTTACAGCTGCAGTATCACCACTATCTACAGTATATTCAGCCTCCTCTCCCAGTCATTCCTCCACGGCTGGATTGAGTGGATGCGCGGAATGTCCTGGCGAAGCAGGACGACGTCGTTTGCCGCAGCTCCCTTCGCCTCCGCCGTGTTGGCCCTCACCTGCTGCACGTCTTAATCTTTACCACTGTGTGCACTTGTTGTCGAACGAGGCGCCATGGCAACCGGGCCCCAATTCGCAGGCCTCTGGTATCTGGAGACACAGACAGACAGGGGGAAAAGCAATGAGTGTTAAAACGCCAGGCCAGGAAGCCAATGGAAAGTAGTCCAGGGAAGTGAGTTACCGGAGCCAACATTGATGGATAGTGGGCAAGCCGTTGCTATAACGTGCTGTTGATCTTGGCTTGTTTAAGGCAAAGCTTCGGAGCCCATCATTAGCTCTTTACTTTGAGCCACAACGGAAAGTTTATGCAAGGCAGAATTAGCTCAATCTGACATAGACTTCATGTATTAATGAAATACAGTACATTTCATTCACTATTGTGGAATGACAAACACAGCTCATTAGGTCATAGCCACGCATAGCTGTTTTAAATAGTGTTGACGAGGTGTGTCTAGCTCTGTCTCTGTCCCTGGGGTGGGCAGCAGAGAGAATGCGTCAAGGCTGGGTTTAGATGGCTCCTCCTTCACCACCTGTGACATCATTGTTTGATGTTTAGCTTGTCCTAAGGCAAAATGTGTCACCAGGCCCTCACCAATACAACACAGCATAACCCACACATCACTGTGGTAGGTCTGGGCCCCTTTGTCAACCCTGGATAAGAGCCTTAGCCTCACAATGTGGAAAGCATAAAAAACAGGCCTGGATTGTGAGTCTGTGAATGTAGTGTACTACAGATCCCAGGTCAGTTTGTGAGAGGGTCCTGTGATGTGCTGCAGCATCTCCAGGCTTATCTCCTCTGACGGTTGTTTTGCTGTGTTGTGTCGTCGCCCGTAGCCACGCAGAGCCACTGTTTCCCTGGCACTACCTCCACATGTGGGAGCGTTTAAGCCCCAGGCCCCCCTCCAGCCCACCTCCAGCAGGCAGACCCAGGCCCCAGTCACCTATGTCTGCCGGATTCCTTTGTAGTTCAACCACGGGTTAGCTTACCGTAGCCATAACATGTGTAATGTACCGTGACACTGGGGAGAAAGTAAAAAGAGGGGAAAATGCTGCTTGACTGAATTCAAGGAGGCAAAACATCAAAATGGTCCAGACTATAATATGTGTTTGTGTACATCTCAGTCTTCTCCGGCAGTGGCCACCGTTGACCCAGAATAAGCAAGTCATTCTCCACTGCCCTCTGGCCCACAGAGTCAGTTCCCCCCTGGGGTCTCTTAATTGAAAGGGCCAGGGATCTCACTCAGCCACTGCAGACCTTTCGAAGGCACTGCCAGAGCGGTTCCACAGTATTGTTTTGCATGGCATTTCCCCACATGCCCAGTCCCCATCCACCGTCCATTGTTGCTGTTATTGGAGAGGGCATGACATTTACCGTATATGCAGCTCTCTTACAATACGTTCCCATAACACAAGTCTTTATGAGGGCACATGGCTAGAACTGGGAGAAGATGAGCTGGAAAAAAGAGGCTATGATTCCTGCGACTTAGAAATTGGAGCTACGAAATAGGAGGTGAAGACAGTGCAGGTATTGTAGCTACAGTGTCATAAAAAGTGACCCTCAACAATGCAGCACATCTCCTGAGTTGATTTGTTTTGTTGTCTCTCAGAGCATTCTTCTATGGCATCAACAATCTTTTACTTAACGGAAAAAGACTGATTGCAGACTATACCCAATTGAATTTTTTTAAATTTAAAATGTTTTAAATGCCTCTGAGACATATTAATACAATATGTGCAAAGTTGTGCAAAGTTAATTATTCTGCTCTCCCTTCGCTCAAACAGTAGGAAAACATCAAGGCAGCTTGGGGTGAAGAGCCTCACCTGAAGTCTTCAGGGAGCGGTGTGTTATGGCCACACATCGCTTACACGCGCTCAAATAACAATCCCACAAATCTTAAGGGGCCACACGTTGGCCCCTCCAGCCTGTGTGGTCCTCTGTCCGTTCTCAGATCTGGGTTTAATCTAGTTATATCGCTATGATCTGTGTAGCCATGTCTACATCTGAAGTCCTAATGTTTCAAAAAAGACGGAGGGTGAATTCATAAATCTCTCTCTCTCGGCTTTTCCTAAGCTTTATCTCTCTGGGTAAACTGCTTGTTTGGCCATAAATGCTGTCCTCCCCCTCTTCTTCTCCACCCTTTCTTCTCCTTTTCTCTCTTTATTACGGGGGCTTGCGTGGGATGAGGATGGTTTACATGCTGCCAGGAAGAGAGTGGATAAGAGGATCTGAGTGTTGTTATACCACAAAGAAAAATAGATGTGTTTGTTCCTGCTGCCAACTAAAGGATCCTGGTGCGTAAATATCCTCGGAGAGGCTTGGTGATTCTGCCAGCTAAATTACAGTGGTGGGAAGCGGTGAGAAGAACTGCCATACAGAACAAATTAGCTAGATGGTTTCAGTGGGTAATTTTCCAATTTCATGCTGTCAGCGTACTGGTAGTATAGTCGACATGATAGGACAATCACAACAAATACAAGGTTTCGATTTAAATGTTAGAGTCCATCGAGGCTAATCTTCCCGGGTTCTAACACAATACAAAGACTTCGAACATGGTTTCAGACTTACATGTAGAACCTATGAATTGGGAACAAGGTTATATTGTAGCCTAAGTGTACAAAAAGATTGACAATCACTTCAAGTTGAGTCAGTCAAGTGTGAGAAGAGCTGTTGGATGTCCATCGGGTGACTAGTTGGCCAGAGAACTGGCCTGCCTGCCTGCCTGCCTGCATGCCTGCCTGCCTGCCTGCCTGCCTGCCTGCCTGCCTGCCTGCCAGCCAGCCAGCCAGCCAGCCAGCCAGCCAGCCTGCCAGCCAGCCAGCCAGCCAGCCAGCCAGCCAGCCAGTTGATGTTGGCAGTCAGAACTCCTCTGCTCTGGGACTGGGAGTGATGAGGAAGCCCAAAGCTCCACAACTGAGACCAGAACATCTGAGCGTAACGGAGCAGATAACTGTGCTCTTAACAAGGTTAATAAGGGCTATGACTTGAAAGAATACTGTAGAGGTCATTGGCAAATAAGAACTGTAGACTGGCGAGCACATCACTACTGTGGTTTACTTTAAGACCTCCCTTCAGACATCCAAAGTGATCAACTTATCCAGTGATCTGCACGCCTTCCATGAGGAAGACGATGGGTTTGTTCAGGAGTCTATGAATTGATATTGAATTGGCAAAATGGTGAATCAACAGTTTGAGCTTCTTCTTGTGCAGATTCAAGCGCTTGCCATCAACCCCTCAGGTAAAGGTGAACTATAGTAATTCCTGACTCATATCTCTGCACCAGCGGAGGCAACTAGTCTTTGCTAAGGACAACACCACAGGGGGACACTAATGTAAAAGCCATAGACGGCATTGGCAATGCTATAATTCACATCCTCAATAATCACCCATTGTCATCTGTGTTGATAGCAGCTAAGGGCCCTTGGCACACAGTACCACCTTGGGACTAGAAAGGCCTGTGTTCGGCGTGGCTCCCACAAGATTCAATTGTTCCACTAATGTCATTGTGAACTTCAATGTGGCTGGCTATGCTCCCAATTCGTGCGATACAATGGTCACAATTCTTCATGGGAATATTGAAACGGAGCCATCTGTCTGTTTTTGGCACTGTCAAAGGGGGCTCATATTTTCATTGTCGACGTGGGTATGACAGCGTGTTATTTGTCCTCCTGTCTCAGATGCAGCGTTCGTTCACACCTTGTTTATCAGTTAAAGCCTTCGATAAGGCTCAAGTCGAGCACTACTGTCTAATTATTCAACTTTTCCGTGTTAGCTAGCAGCGCGTCTGGACTAGGTTAGTTACGCAATACTGTCTCGGTTTTATTACACTGTGTGGATAATACGAAAGAATGAAAAATCCATTGAACTGAAATTAGCATAGTGCTGTGCATGCAAGCTTGGTTGGCTACACTGCACCCACTCCTAGACACAAAACATGGCTGCTGTAACACCCTGGCCATAGAGAGGGGTTTTTGTTCTCTATTTTGGTTAGGCCAGGGTGTTACATGGGTGGGCGGAGAGGCAGCCCCAATAATTTTTTTGGGGGGGGCACATGGACAGATCGATGGAGTTGAGGATGGAACCATAGCCAGCCGTGGTAAAATTGGAGGGGAGCGAAGCAGAGACTCTTAAGGAGTTGATGGGTAAATTGGAGGAGGAGAATATGAGAGAGCTATTGTGTTGGTGTATTAGGCACGGCATTCGCCCTGCAGAGCGTGTCCTAGAAATAATGTCACCTGAGTTAGTACTTCATACTTGTCCTGAGGTGCGTGCTAGCCGTCTGGTAAAGACAGTACCAGGCCCACGCACCAGGCCTCCAGTGCGTCAGACCAGTCCAACTCAGCCTGTTCCCGCTCCCCGCACTAACCCTGAGGTGAGTGTCCCCGAACTGGCACTTCCACTACCAGCACCATGCATCAGGCCTCCTGTGGGTCTCTCCAGCCTGGTCTATCCTGTGCCTCCTCCTCGGACCAGACCTCCAGTGGGTCTCTCCAGCCTGGTCTATCCTGTGCCTCCTCCCAGGACCAGGCCTCCAGTGGGTCGCTCCAGCCTGGTTTATCCTGTGCCTCCTCCCAGGACCAGGCCTCCAGTGGGTTTCTCCAGCCTGGTCTATCCTGTGCCTCCTCCCAGGACCAGGCCTCCTGTGGGTCTCCCCAGCCTGGTGAGTTCTGTGCCTGCGCCCAGAGCCAGGCCTCCTGCATGTCTCCCCAGCCTGGTGAATCCTGGGCCAGAGCCGCCAGAGCCGCCCGCCAGTCCGGAGCCGCCAGAGCCGCCCGCCTGTCCGGAGCCGCCAGAGCCGCCCGCCTGTCCGGAGCCGCCAGAGCCGCCCGCCTATCCGGAGCCGCCAGAGCCGCCCGCCTGTCCGGAGCCGCCAGAGCCGCCCGCCTGTCCGGAGCCGCCAGAGCCGCCCACCTGTCCGGAGCCGCCAGAGTCGCACGCCAGCATGGCGCAGCCAGAGACGCCCGCCAGCCGGGCGCAGCCAGAGACGCCCGCCGGCCGGGCGCAGCCAGAGACGCCCGCCGGCCGGGCGCAGCCAGCGTCGCCCGCCGGCTGGGCGCAGCCAGGGTCGCCCGCCATCTGGGCGCAGCCAGGGTCGCCCGCCAGTCCTCCGGCGCAGCTAGGGGCGCCACCTAAGTGGGCTAAGCCAAGGGTGGAGCGGAGTCCACGTCCCGCACCAGAGCCAGACCCTCCCCTTCAGAGTCAGGTTTTGCGGCCGGAGTCCGCACCTTTGGGGGGGGGGGGGGGTACTGCAACGCCCTGGCCATAGAGAGGGGTTTTTGTTCTCTATTTTGGTTAGGCCAGGATGTTACATGGGTGGGCGTTCTATGTTTATTTTTCTATGTTGGTTTGTTTCTTTGGTTGGCCGTGTGTGGCTCCCAATCAGGAACAGCTGTAGTTCGTTGTTGCTGATTGGGAGTCATACATAGGCAGCCTGTTTTTCCTTTGGGGTTTGTGGGTGATTATTTTCTGTTTAGTTTTGTACCTAGCAGAACTGTAGGCTGTCGTTCATTCTCGTGTTTTGTTTGAAGTGTTTCTATTAATTAAATATTGAAAATGAACACTCACCACGCTGCGCTTTGGTCCCCTACTTCCACAGACGACGGCCGTTACAGCTGCTAACATAATGAGCGCGAAACCCCATATCAACTTGTGTCTCCTTTGTCTTGAGGGGCCTTGAGCTACTAGACGTCTTGGCTCAAAACTCCATAAAAAAAAGGAAACCTGGCTACAACGCTCTTCTATCATTGGCAGTGAACGTCCCTAGGAGTTGACAAGGAGAGCCATCGATTGGCCTAAATGAGAGTGAAGAGCCTGATTGACCCGCATTGATTCCTTTCCCTGAAGCCGGCTTCTCTGCCTTTGATTATGACCACTTTACGCCCAATCAGGCAGCTGCTCTTTTTTATGGGGAATCCCATTAATGGGTGTTAACTCCATTTCTGAGACCTGTAACGGGAGGATGTATTGGCTGGAGGTCACTTCAATGGCAGGTGGCAGATTAGATGGGAGTAATTTACAGGTAAGTATTTCATATTTCAATTGGACCCCACCGCATTGCACCCAATTATATACAGTGCATTCGGAAAGTATTCAGACCCCTCGACTTTTTCCACATTTAGTTAAAGTCTGTTGGTTTTGGTTGTAGCTCAGCATTAGATTCCCTCCTAATTGGCTTTCTTACTGGAATGTCAGTTTATTTGGGAGCACCATGTGCTAATCAGTTGTGTGCTGAGTATCACAGATTCTTGATTGGATTTCCACTGATGTGCACCTGGAAGACTGGGTCATTCGATTCCCATCTGGTCCAACCCAATTGTACAGCTTCCCTTATTCCATCAAGCTATGTGTAAATCAATTGCGCTCAACTAGCCTCAACACAAAACAGCAAAGCAAGACTCCCTCATCCCCCTACCTAGGCCCATTCCCCATTGAACAGAAGGCCATAGGCAAGGAACAGACAGGTTGCCAAGCTTGCTAGAATAATGGCTGGAAGGCTATTGACGGTGGCTCACTATTTGGGCTGAGAAGCCCAGTTTAAAGTGCAGTAGTTACTACGTTGTACAGCAGAAAGCACTGTTCTGCACACCCACTTCTATATTCATGATGGTCATATAAACATAGCTGATAGGTAAAGCTATCAGTCAGGAGTGCTTGTTGGGTTGCTTTTGACTTGCCTCACAAACCAATGGCAAGCTTGTCACATAACAAGGCAATCCAAAAAAACATGTCCAAGATAATCTAACAGTTTCACAGTATGATAGATCCTCTCTCCCTTGATCCAACCAGAATGTATTTACACATACCTCTATATTACCTCTATATATTCAGAAGATTACCATGCCAGTAAGTTGCATAATTCTCTCTCAGTGGCGATGTCCTTTCATTTGAGTCCAGGGAGTCCCTCCCCTGACTATCCTCCTCAGTGAGATAACATCGGTGTTCGTCTGCTGCACCCTTGTGGTGCTTGGCTGGAAGGAACGTCCCTTCATTACACCAGATAAGAGTGGACTATAGAGCAGAGTTTAAACAGGCAGCCCAATTCTGATCTTTTTGCCACTATTGGTCTTATCACCAATCAGATCTGATCTTTTGCCAAGATCAGAAATGGGCTGCCTGTGTAAACACAGCCATTATCTAACAAATGCAGACTAATACAGAGATTAAGATGGACAGTCAACAGTTAGTCTCTCGCCTTACATATTGAGTGTACACATAAACAAAGCAGATCAGAACATATGTGAATGCAGGTCCAAAGGAGGGCGGCACACTCCCATTCTCTTTCACTGTTCTCTAACACACACACACCAGCCAATTATTCTCTATTAAGACATCCTTTGTCTTGAGGGGCCTTGAGCTTCTAGACGTCTTGGCTCAAAACTCCATAAAAAAAAGGAAACCTGGCTACAACGCTCTTCTATCATTGGCAGTGAATGTCCCTAGGAGTTGACAAGGAAAGCCATCGATTGGCCTAAATGAGAGTGAAGAGCCTGATTGACCCGCATTGATTCCTTTCCCTGAAGCCGGCTTCTCTGCCTTTGATTATGACCACTTTACGCCCAATCAGGCAGCTGCTCTTTTTTATGGGGAATCCCATTAATGGGTGTTAACTCCATTTCTGAGACCTGTAACGGGAGGATGTATTGGCTGGAGGTCACTTCAATGGCAGGTGGCAGATTAGATGGGAGTAATTTACAGGTAAGTATTTCATATTTCAATTGGACCCCACCGCATTGCACCCAATTATATACAGTGCATTCGGAAAGTATTCAGACCCCTTGATTTTTCCACATTTAGTTATGTTACAGCCTTATTCTAAAATGGATTACATTGTTTTCTACGCACAATACCCCATAATGACAAAGTGAAAGCAGGTTTTAAGTAATGTTTGCGAATGTATAACAAAAAAATGAAATATCACACTTACATAAGTATTCAGACCCTTTACTCAGTACTTTGTTGAAGCACCTTTGGCAGCGATTACAGCCTTGAGTCTTCTTGGATATGACGCTACAAGCTTGGCACACCTGTATTTGGAGAGCATCTCCCATTCTTCTCTGCAGATCCTCTCAAGCTCTGTCAGGTTGGATGGGGAGCGTCGCTGCACAGCTATTTTCAGGTCTCTCCAGAGATGTTTGATCAGGTTCAAGTCCAGGCTCTGGCTGGGCCACTCAACGACATTCAAAGACTTGTCCCGAAGCCACTCCTGCATTGGCTTGGCTGTTTGCTTAGGGTCGTTGTCCTGTTGGAAGGTGAACCTTCGACCCAGTCTGAGGTCCTCAGCGCTCTGGAGCAGGTTTTCATCAAGGATCATTCTGTACTTTGCTCCGTTAATCTTTGCCTCGATCCAGACTAGTCTCCCAGTCCCAGAGAATCTTGTCTCTCATGGTCTGAGAGTCCATTAGGTGCCTTTTGGCAAACTTTTTACTGAGGAGTTGCTTCCGTCTACCATACAGGCCTGATTGATGGAGTGCTGCAGAGATGGTTTTCCTTCTGGAATGTTCTCCTATCTCCACAGAGGAACTCTGTAGCTCTGTCAGAGTGACCATTGGGGTCTTGGTCACCTCCCTGACCAAGGCCCTTCTAGGAAGGGTGTCCAGCTCTAGGAATAATCTTGGTGGTTCTTAACTTCTTCCATTTAGGAATGATGGAGGCCACTGTGTTCTTCGGGACCTTCAATGTTGCAGAATTTGTTTTGGTACCCTTTCCCAGATCTATGCCTTGACACAAACCTGTCTGGGAGCTCTACGGACAATTCCTTATACCTCACGGCATAGTTTTTGCTTTGACATGCACTGTGGGACCTTATATAGACAGGTGTGTGCCTTTCCAAATCATGTCCAATCAATTTAATTTACCACATGTAGACTCCAATCAAGTTGTAGAAACATCTCAAGGATGATCAATGGAAACAGGATGTACCTGAGCTCAATTTTCAGTCTCATAGGAAAGGGTCTGAATACTTGTGCAAATATGTTTTTTCAGTTTTTTATTTGTAATACATTTGCAAAAAACTCTAAAAACCTGTTTTCACTTTGTCATTATGGGGTATTGTGTGTGGATTGATAAGGCTGTAACGTAACAAAATGTGGAAAAAGTCAAGGGGTCTGAATACTTTCGGAATGCACTGTACAGAATACTGTGTAGAGGCTAGGAGTCTGGTGTATGGGAGTGGTGGTGTTTTGATAATTAGTAGTTGCCAATATGGTGTCTACCAAAAGCACTGAAAAGAGTGCATAAAAAAGCATGTTTGGCAGTTACGATTGAGACAGTGTAAAATAATAAGGCATGTGATTTTTTTACACATTTTTTTATTGAAAGCTTCATCGGAGAGAAAAAAACAACTCATTAAAATTGAAGTTTAATCTTAACATCCACAGATGTACAGATATTTCTCAAGGATCACACACACTGAGTGGCGTGAGTGAGGCATGACCACGTCCTCCTTTGCGCTTTACCCCCCACCCCCAAATAGAAAAAAAACAACAAAAAACAGAACTAAACAAAAACATCAAAGAACCGCTCTACTGTCCTAATAAATATTCCTTTTATTGTTCATTTTTAATAATACTCCTGACACCTAATCCAAGTTCTGTAGGTTTCTCTAGCAAATTTGGTTGGCCATTTCTAATGATTGTTACTCAATAGTGTTTGACGTCTCTGGGAGCCATTTCATTCCGGGAAAGGTGTGTGTTAGGTTAGCTGGTTGGCTGAGCACCTGGGGATGTGTGGCCAATCGATGGCTCCCGTCAAAGGTGAACCGGAGCATCAATTAAAAAGCGTGGGCCACATTTTTTTGTGTGGGCGTTTGAGCAATTTCCCCACTGAATTACGTGGTGGTAAGAGCTGAAAGAGTGTTGAGTTATATCGAGCCCGGAGCTCTCCTGTCACACTTCACTGTGGGAGACGTTATGTCGAAGTGAGGCCTAACTCTGAGACACTATTTGTCTTAACACACAGTGCAGTAGTGCACTGTAGGGGGAATAGAGTGCCAATATAGGACACAATATCCTCTATATAAGAATAGGGTGCCATTTCGGACACAGACCCTGTCTTTTCTAAACCACTGTCTAGTCACAATGGGGGATTTCACAAGAAGCCTATGACAATGGGGTATGACATTGAACAACTTGGAACACCATTGTGGTGAATATGTTCCTAGTACTAGAAATATGGTAGATAGATATTACCGACTGGCTTGATATCTGGACGGAGGCAGTGAGACAGACGCAGCATGGGACGGATTGGAGAAGTGGACGGTGTAAAAAAAGGCAGTGAACTGAAGCACCTCTGTAACCCAACCTGGATAGATACAGTAGACTGAAACGGAACACTACTGTTCTGATACCAAAGCCACAGGGGCTTTATGATGGTAAGCAATGGAGAACAGACGTTTAGTCTCTCAGTGATAACCTTACTCTGATGAACAGATAATGAGAAGACTAAAACACTCTCTGTCTGTCTGTCTGTCTTTCTGTCCGTCCGTCCGTCCGTCTGTCTGTGGTTGTGGTAGAGCATGCTTCCAATTAGTAACTTTCTCCCCTCAGTGCGAGTGTGAGGTCCAGCTGGTTACAGACCTGCAATGAATGGACAGACGGACTGAACTGAGTCTCTTTCACAGTGTTGCATGAGGTGGAGGTGCTCAACACTCTGCGCTTTGACAACTTCTGCCTGGCAACAGGAGCTAATGACCCTATCTGGCTGTGGTTTGTGCTGAGACATAGGCTAGCTAGCTATATGAGCTATCCTCCACCAAAATAGATTCCTTAACTGTAGCCCGCTAAAACGGAGTGGCATTTTACCAGGCCAAGTTTGCCATTGTGCTACAACAAGTGTAGAAAAAGACAGAAGTTGAGTCAGCCATGATAATGCCATTTCAATTATGTAATGACCTCATTGATGGGTGATGAAAGATTCACAATGATATTTCTCTTACCCAATCGAGGCAAACCTCTACTCACTTCAACGTTTTGTCTTTCTTGAATCTCAAGCAGCAATTTGGAGCGCACACGGTTCGGCCGTGCGATTCTTGTAAGCTCTATTAGTAAACTTATTTCCTTTTATGTAATTTACTATTGAATCGTAGAAGGTAACAACATTTGTGGAGCATTGAGCGTTGTAATCGAAGGTGAATGCGGTCAGGTTCCTACAGTTAATCAAAGGTTTCTTCTTTATTCTGTCTCCTTATCGTAGCAGCTGTAAGAGTGGTTTATGATGCAGAGAACCTAGCTGCAGTTACAGTTTGAACACCATAGAGGTTGAGGAGCAAACAGCGACCTCGACCGACGGTCTAGCTTAAGATCTGGACACCTCGTACTGTAGCAGCTAGCCTGCTCACGCGTGGCAGGAAAAAACAATTACACGGCAAAAACAATGCTATTACCCAGAGCGATGTGCAGAAATGTGGACGGTTGTTGTCAGTGGTGTGAAAAGGTAGAGCCGTTTCGGATTTTGTTTGTCTGTTGTAATTGAAAAAGTGGGTGATTTGGCGCGTATAGCCTACACTCCAGAGTTACGATTATCTTGTAATCAAAGTTTTCTGTAAACGGAAAGCAAAAGATGTGGGGAAGTGACAGGATGAGTGTAAAGAGGACAGGGAGAGATGTGTGAGACAGTGAGCAGCTGAGTAGCTCTGGTGTTGGTAGATTGGTACAGTAACATTTGATCATTGACCTGTCATTGGATGGAAGACATGTGGGGTGAACGTTTTATGGGACGACAAAATGTTGAATGGTTATATTTTCTCTGGTTTTATTGCCTGTGTTTCTGACAAAAACAATATGGCGGCCGTGATGCCAGCTCACTGTGTAGACTATGAAGTTCGCTATGTGCCTGTTTTCACTTTGTTTTAAAAAGCACAACCAAATAGGAAGAGCAATTGTAGTAAATTCATGTTGATCAAATGATCAACAATGGCCAGTGCATCACAGACCAATGGACACAAAGCAGGCACACGCCCAAGACAGCTTCCACTGCAGCACCTTAGAGTAGGTTGTACATTTCTAGTATCTTCATTAGCACAACCCGTTAAAAAAATCAACGGTTCCCTTATATAAGATAGCTTTTCCCATGTGCTTTTTTTCTATCCTGTAGATATTGGAATCATTTGGAAGCTTCGTTAAAGGCACTCGATAAACAATGACAGTGTTACAGACATTGCTATGTGTGATGTCATAGCTGACCTATGATGTCGCTGCCATCTTTCCCAGAATGCAATGCACAGCCTGCCTTTGAGTCACATGAACTGCTGGATCTCAATATGTGCAATTGTTAACGAAAAATAACACAAAAACCCCTCTTTCTTTTCTCGAAAGGGGCTTTGAGAGACACTGGAGTGGATCCCAACACCCTAAGGGGAGACAAATTGGGCCCCGTCAAGACTCATTGAGAATGTGACTAAAATTGGTTTGTGGTTCAGCTCCTGCACTGTCCAATAAAGAGGGAAAACCTCACAGAGAGAGAGAGAGAGCGAGAGGAGAGAGAGAGTGAAGCCTAGTCACATTAGTGGTACCAGCAGTGCACAAAGACCACTGAAAAACAGGAGGCTTTTTAGGGCTCTAACACCACAGCGGGCAGGCATACAGGGACACAGAGGCCGCGTCAGGAATGGCACCCTATTCCCTATATGGTGCACTACTTTTGACCAGAGCCCTTTGTGACCTGGTCAAATGTAGTGCACTATATATGGAATAGGATGCCATTGCAGACACAGCCAGACACTCAGCCACTCCAACGGGGTACCGTAATGGGGATAGAGACACAGTGCTCCAGAACAGGGCACTTTAATGGAAATAGCGTGCCTGCCATCCCACAGACACAGCCCATTTATTATGGGACAATCTTCCGGAGATGAAGTCATCGAAAAAATCTCTAATGGCAATGGATATGGTATTGATGGGAGGCTGAAAGGGGTGAGGCGGAGATGTTTACAGGCTAAAGAGGCTAATTGGGGACAAAAGGCTGACAACAGAGGCTTTTTAGGCTTGGTTGAAAGGTTACCGTCAATGTATTGTAGTGTACTATTCTGGCCGGAACAGAACCCCTTAGGTCTGGGTACAGAAGTGTTTATCCAGCCCATAAAAATGGAATCTAATAGGGCTCATTATCAGATGGATCTTGAAGAGAGATAACGTTTGCTAAAGCCGACAACACTACTGTATGCTTCCATATGTACGTTCGATATGTTCAACGTTCAGATGTTAAACAAAGAAGCACACCAGAGGCTAACGTGTCAATGCTAGTCTTGAATTTAGTTCCTGTCCTAATAGTGCTGAGCGATTAGTGCTTTTTGAGGTCGGATTGGTTTTGGTTCGATTATAAAAAATAACTAAAATCACGGTGTACAATTTCAATATTTTTTTTAAACATTAAATGCACTCTGAATTATGTGGGTTGAATGCTGTAATAAGACAGAATAAAACAATGAATAAAAGACCCATGATGGTAATGACTACCCATTACTGCTGATCACTTATTATAAACTGGGTGATTCCACCCCTGAATGCTGATTGGCTGACAGCTGTGGTATATCTGACCGTAAATCACGGGTATGACAAAACATTTATTGTTACTGCTCTAATTATGTTGGTAACCAGTTTATAACAGCAATAAGGCACCTCGGGGGGTTTTGGTATATGGCCACTATCCAGTGCATTTGGAAAGTATTCAGACCCCTTGACTTTTTCCACATTTTGTTACATTACAGCCTTATTCTATCTATGTATCTTATTCATCAATCTTTACACAATACCCCATAATGACAAAGCAAAAACAGGTTTTTAGAAATGTTAGCAAATTAATAAAAATACAACAAACTGAAATATCACATATACATAAGTATTCAGACCCTTTACTCAGTACTTTGTTGAAGCACCTTTGGCATTGATTACAGCCTCAGTCTTCTTGGGTATGACGCTACAAGCTTGGCTCACCTGTATTTGGGGAGTTTCTCCCATTCTTCTCTGCAGATCCTCTCAAGCTCTGTCAGGTTGAATGGAGAGCATCTCTGCACATATATTTGCTTAGGGTCATTGTCCTGTTGGAAGGTGAACCTTTGCCCCAGTCAGAGGTTCTGAGCGCTCTGGAGCAGGTTTTCATCAAGGATCTCTCTGTACTTTGCTCCGTTCATCTTTCCCTCTATCTTGACTAGTCTCCCAGTCCCTGCTGCTGAAAAACATCCCCACAGCATGATGCTGCCACCACCATGCTTCACGATAGGGATGGTGCCAGGTTTCCTCCAGACGTGACGCTTGGCATTCAGGACAAAGAGTTCAATCTTGGTTTAATCAGACCAGAAAATCTTGTTTCTCATGGTCTGAGAGTCCTTTAGGTGCCTTTTGGCAAACTCCAAGCGGGCTGTCATGTGCTTTTACTGAGGAGTGGCTTCCGTCTGGCCACTACCATAAAGACCTGATTGGTGGAGTGCTGCAGAGATGGTTGTCCTTCTGGAAGGTTCTCCCATGTCAGCAGAGGAACTCTAGAACTCTGTCAGGGTGACCATCGGGTTCTTGGTCACCTCCCTGACCAAGGCCCTTCTCCCCCGATTGCTCAGTTTGGCCTGGCGTCCAGCTCTAGGAAGAGTCTTTTTTCCATTGAAGAATGATGGAGGACACTGTGTTCTTGGGGACCTTCAATGCTGCAGAAATGTTTTGGTACCTTTGCCCAGATCTGTGCCTCGACACAATCCTGTCTCTGGACTCAACGGACAATTCCTTCAACCTCATGGCTTGGTTTTTGTTCTGACATGCACTGTCAGCTGTGGGACAGGTGTGTGCTTTTCCAAATCATGTCCAATCAATTGAATTTACCACATGTGACTCCAATCAAGTTGTAGAAACATCTCAAGGATGATCAATGGAAACAGGATGTACCTGAGCTCAATTTCGAGTCTCATAGCAAAAGGTCTGAATACTTGTGTAAATAAGCTATCGCTGTTTTTTATTTGTAATACATTTACAAAAATGTCTAAAAACCTGTTTTCACTTTGTCATTATGGGGTATTGTGTGTAGAGTTATGATATTTTATTTTATTTTATCCATTTTAGAATAAGGCTGTAAAGTAGCAAAATTTCCTAAAAGTCATAGGGGTCTGAATACTTTCCGAATGCACTGTACCACAGCTAAGGGCTGTATCCAGGCACTCCACATTGCATCGTGATTAAGAACAGCCCTTAGCCATGGTATATTGGCCATATACCACACCTCCTCGTGTCTTATTGCTTAATTAACCAATGTGACCTACTTGTGTGTATGTACTGACATGTAAATTGGAAAGTCTTGTTTTGTCTGTAATGTATTTTTCGTTATGTGTCGGACCTCAGTAAGACTAGCTGTCGCCATTTGCGTCGGCTAATGGGGATCCTAATAAATCAAACCATCATTTATTCACATTACTTTAGTACAATAAAATATTTCAGTTGTGTATATTACATTTGTTTTATTTGATGACTTTATTGTTTCATTCCAAGTCGTTATCTCATCTCTATAGAGCTGCTGTCTGACAAAATCCCTATTTTGTAGTTCTTCAAAGTAAATAAGGCATACTTTTATGCCTTTTCCCTATTTTGTAGTTCTTCAAAGTAAATAAGGCATACTTTTATGCCTTAACTACCACATTTTATGCGCTTAACGATGTAGAATATTGGCCTGTTGGAAATTCCAATCCCTACTTCATTGCACAGTTCAGGCTAGATCCGATTTATCTCTGAGATAATTGTGCGCATTGAGCTCACAGGGAAAAAAAAACGAACAAAATGGAATTCAAATCATTTCACCAATAAGTTGTTCAAAAACCAAAAAATTCACCTACATTTCAGTTAATTGCTCAGCACTACTAAGGACATAGCGCCTAGGGGAGCAGGGCATGTTTTACGTCAACACATACAGTTTTGGTGTTTGTTGTTTGTATAACCGGAAAGAGAAAAAATGTAGGGAAAAATTGATGAGACTCCCTGGGAGGGAATAAAAAAGGTATCAGCTTCATTCAGTTATCATTGATTCAATGAGATAAAGAGACAGCGTCGAGGCAGAAATCAGTGAGCCAAAAAAAGCCAAAAGCGATGCATCAATGACCAAGTAGGAGCAGGCTGCAACATTCCACAATTTTTCCTATAGTGTTTTGTCTATTGTTGACTAGTGGAATGCCCGCATGGCTGGGGAAAGCGTTGTGGAACACGACAGTTGAGAGACGGAAAGACAATTGAAGTGGTGGAGAGGAACATTAGGTCGGACTGCCACTAGTTGCATCACACATCCAAATACGGAACGGAAGGAAAAGTAAGGACTGGTCCGGCCATCAAGGTCAAATTAAAAACAACCATGACAACAGCAACATCAACAATAACAACATCAACAACAAAATCAAACTGAAAAACTAAAAAACTCTGGATCAGAGTGTCTCTTCATCTTTGGTATAAAAATGGCCATCCTTGGGCTGCATTTGATCCACAACTAGGAAAGACTACAGAAATTGTCAACAATTTCTTCTATTGCTTTTGCTCTGATTGGTTTAAACCGTAAGCTCCTGCTGTAGGCTATCTACGAAGTTTTATCACTGCAAGCATTTTTTCCACAGTTTTTTTGTTTGTTTTCGACTTTTTTTCTTCTTAATATTTTTTTGTTTGTTGCAGTGTGACAAGCAAAGCGGGCTAAAAACATCTTAAAGCTCATAAAAAAGGTCAAATGTTGCAGATAAAAAGCGCTAATGTCATCAACAGCAATCTTGCCATAAAATTATATAATTATGATAATAAAAAACAAGTTCAGCATTTGCAACAGACTGCCTTTTCTACAATGCAGTGTCTTTTTTTTCTCCTAATTCTGAATAATCTCTTCAAAGCTTTATCTTTTCCCCCTCTTTTCCTCGGCAGACATTTCGTTTTTTTCTCTAACACTCAGTTACCTCTGACATAATTATTTATCAAAGTTTTCTTCTAATGAAGAAAAGAAAAAAACTCTTCTCTATTAAATCTGTACAGTTTATGTGATAGATCTTCTTTTTTTTATCTCTCTAGCTCAACTCCTGCAGTATCTTGTACCATCACAGTGGTCCAAGAGACTGATTTAGTTCGCTTTTTATTTTCAACGAGACGCCAGACTTAACTCTCTGTAAAAAGTCCTCTGACACCCTTAAAATTAAGGCCATGAAGATTCAAGAAAGAAAAACAGTTGTTTTGAATATATCTAGAAAACTAAAATTTTACACGAGAAATCAAAAAAAGAGTGAAAAGAAATCGTAGCTTAATATCTGAGGAAGACAATCTCTGTGTATCTCAAACTTTGACTCCCCTTTTTCTAATTACAAAATAAACCTCATCACCTACCTACGCATTCAACATTTCAATTCGTTTTTGTATTTTTTGTACTTTTTTTCCAGTTGAGACATTTCTTGAAGAAACAACTCAAGCTCAAGCCCAGCCCACCAGGCATGTTCCCAGACTAAACATTTTCACCACTTTGCACTGTGCCCAGCGACTCCACCCCCCCCACCCCCCCCCCCCCACCCCTCCTCTCTTCCAGGTATGAAATGGAAAAAAGTGTCTATTTTTTGGTGCCTGGGCAATCTGGAAGCAATCTCTCTTCTCTCCGCATTCTCAGTGCAGCCAACCCCTCTGTCTCAAGGCAACGCTGTCACAGGAATATTCTCCGCGCCAGTCACTATCTAATGAGGAAGAGAAGAACCACAATGAGAGAGAATAAAGGGACAATTCACCCAAATTACAAAATTACATATTGAATTAATTACCCTGTAGAATAAACAGCCTATGGACACAGTATGACAGCATTTGAACCAGTGTCCAGGTAAACAAAACCAAAACCAAAGCACGGATTGTACCCTGTCCATAGAATGCTCAGAGAGTAAGGAAACTAATATATAATTTGTAATTTGGGAAACTATCCCTTTAAATTAGTCAACAGCTATAAAAACTCAATGTAAAAGAACAAAGCAGCAAATAGTTAGCTATAATATGGCAAAATAGTAGACAATGACAGCATAATATATGACAGGTATTAGTCATCGTAACCAAATAGTCCAGACTCCATAGTCATTATGGGCAATATGTGCTGTTGATATGTACAGTGAGAAAATGTCAGCAGTACTCACTTGGACTGGTATGAGTAAGCAGTAACATGATCACTGGAGCCATCCACCTGGATCTGCTGCTGCTGACCACTCACATCCTGCGATGAGGGGGCCACTGACTGAGGAGAAGCATCCGTGACCACTCCCTATGGGGACAAGAAGTGGGTGTGAGACAACAGGAAGTGACACCTTCCATGTAACTCAATGTAACCTTTTTTGTAATATATTGTATGACATCGCATTTTGTGTACACTACCGTTCAAAAGTTTGGGGTCACTGAGAAATGTCCTTGTTTTTGAAAGAAAAGCACATTTTGTGTCCTTTAAAAAAACATCAAAGTGATCAGAAATACAGTGTGGACATTGTTCATGTTGTAAATGACTATTGTAGCTGGAAATGGCAGATTTTTTATGGAATATCTACATAGGTGTACAGAGGCCCATTATCAGCAACCATCACTCCTGTGTTCCAATGGCACATTGTGTTACCTTATCAAGTTATAGAACCCACAAATTCTGATGCTCCAGATACTCAACTAGTCTAAAGAAGGCCAGTTTTATTGCTTCTTTAATCAGAACAACAGTTTTCAGCTGTGCTAACATAATTGCAAAAGGGTTTTCTAATGATCAATTAGCCTTTTAAAATGATAAACTTGTATTAGCTAACACAACGTGCCATTGGAACACAGGAATGATGGTTGCTGATAATGGGCCTCTGTACGCCTATGTAGATATTCCATTAAAAATCTGCCGTTTCCAGCTACAATAGTCATTTACAACATTAACAATGTCTACACTGTATTTCTGATCAATTTGATGTTATTTTAATGGACCAAAAAAAATAGCTTTTGTTTCAAAAACAAGGACATTTCTAAGTGACCCCAAAGCTGTTTAAATAAACCTAAACCTATGGATCTTCATCAACGATTTCTTGAGCAATACTACAGTAACCTTGAGAGAAAAAAAACCCAACTCTCTTAAAGTCACAAGGGTACATGTGAAAGGATATGGGTTTCAACTCTGTATTTACTTTAACCTTACTGATCGTCGGCCATCGTGGTCTCATCTCGATCACGTTAACGAGACTTCAAGGACGCTCTCAACACCCTGTTCATACATCACCCTCTGAGATACTCCTTGTCTACAGCTCATCTCAACAGTACAGATATATGATGGTGGCATTGAGGATGGAATAGGTCGAGAGGCAGCAAGAGAACCCCTGGGCAAACGCTGTGTCTCTGAGTCTCTCTCTCTCTCTCTCTCTCTCTCTCTCTCTCTCTCTCTCCAGCCGGTGACTTTATGAAGGGCAGCTATCTCCTGATTATCTTCTCCTGTCTGGAGCAGGGGGGAGATGGATGGTGGTGTCAGGGCGTTGTCGGCTGGGCAGCCGCTCGCTAACCAGAGGCCTGGGGCTGAGGAATGTGTGTGTTGAGCACACGGGCCATCCGGGAGAGGGACAGCGCCGCCGGCAGTGTGTCTCACTTCAGCGCCTGCCATCTGATACACGACTGATACTCCATTTGAATGGGCCGGAGCCGTCAGCCCTCCAGACAGCCGTACACACTCATCATTTCTCAAAGTGTGCCCGCCCGCTCTGAACTGCACGCTCGGCACACTCAACAGTAGCCGTGGCAACGTGGGCGTGGCGGTTTTTAAATCGAGCGGATGTTGCAGTGTCAGTGTGTGTGTTTGCTGCGTGTGCGTGTCTATCTCTGTGTGTGAGAGTGTGTATGCATTTCTGCCCTTAGGAGTGTATGTGTGTGTGCATCCAGTGTGAGTATGTGCCTGCAATCTATGTGTACATCTGTGTATGTGTGTGTGTATCTGTGTGTGTGTATCTGTGTGTGTATCTGTGTGTGTGTATGTGTGTGTGTATGTGTGTGTGTGTATCCGTGTATCTCTGTGTGTGTCTGCGTCTGTGTTTTTTTTGTTGGTTATATTATCCTTGTGGGTACCAGCAGTCTTCACAAGGATAGTAAAACTAGGACAAATCTGACAAGTGGGGACATTTCGCCGGTCCCCACAAGGATAAAGGCCATTTTGGGCTTAGGGTTTAGGTTTAATGTTAGGGAAAACAGGATTTTGAATGGGAATCAATTGTTTGGTCCCCACAAGGATATATAAACAGACTGTGGCTCACTTACTTCAACTGGGACGGCTGTCTGAGGCACAGGAGTGTACTGAGGAATGTAGGTCCCTTGCATAGGCGCCCCGGCAGCCGCAGCAGTCATGTACTGGAACACACACACACATCAACAACCTGTCATGTACTGGAACACACACACATCAACAACCTGTCATGTACTGGAACACACACACATCAACAACCTGTCATGTACTGGAACACACACACATCAACAACCTGTCATGTACTGGAACACACACACATCAACAACCTGTCATGTACTGGAACACACACACATCAACAACCTGTCATGTACTGGAACACACACACATCAACAACCTGTCATGTACTGGAACACACACACATCAACAACCTGTCATGTACTGGAACACACACACATCAACAACCTGTCATGTACTGGAACACACACACATCAACAACCTGTCATGTACTGGAACACACACACATCAACAACCTGTCATGTACTGGAACACACACACATCAACAACCTGTCATGTACTGGAACACACACACATCAACAACCTGTCATGTACTGGAACACACGCACATCAACAACCTGTCATGTCTTGTCCTTTCCTAACTTCAACAACAATCATTTGATCACAGGAAGCAGAAACAATAATCGATGCTAGCTCATTATTAACAATCATGCCAAACTGTTGCGATCCAAGTGACTGAACATTATGGATCAAACAACCTCCCAAGGGTTCCCACCACATATTCAATTGACATGGGATTCACTCTGCAGGTCAAATACACCAGTTACTAATCTGCTATATACACTTAGTGTACAAAACATTAAGAACACCTGCACTTTCCATGGCAGAATGACCAGGTGAATCCAGGTGAACGCTGTGGTACATTATTGATGTCACTTGTTAAATCCACATCAGTGTAGATGAAGGGGAGGAGACAAGTTAAAGAAGGATTTTGAAGCCTTGAGACAATTGAGAAATGGATTGTGTGCCACTCAGAGGGTGAATGGGCAAGACAAAAGATTTAAGTGGCTTTGAATGGGGTATGGTATTTATTTATTTTATTTATCCTTTATTTAACTAGGCAAGTCGGTTAAGAACAAATTCTTATTTACAATGACGGCCTACCCCGCGCAAACTCTAAACCAGACGTCGCTGAGCCAATTCTGCGCCGCCTTATGTGACTCCCAATCACGGCCGGTTGTGATACGGCCTGGAAGTAGGTGCCAGGCGCACCGGTTTGTGTCAAGAATTGCAACGCTGCTGGGTTTTCCACACTCAACAGTTTCCAGAGTGTATCAAGAATGGTCCACCACCCAAAGAACATCCAACCAACTTGACACAACTGTGGGAACCATTGGAGTCAAAATGGGCCAGCATCCCTGTGGAACGCTTTCGACACCTTGTCCATGAATTGAGGCTGTTCTGATGGCAAAGGGGGGGTCCAACTCAATATTAGGAAGCTATTCCTAATGTTTGGTGTACTCAGTGTATATATATATATATATATATATATATATATATATATATATATATATATATATATATATATATATATATATATATATATATGTCCTTGTAATTCCCTTTCCATCCTTACGAGGGCGCTGTGAGACATACATATGTGTTTTTAACAGAACTGTCTGACTATGGGAGGCTAGTGAGAGAGGAACAGAGAGGAGAAAGCAGAGGCACCCTGCTGATCCTGGACTTCACAGGCAGGCAAATGCCCCCTCCTAAGTGGGAGAGAGCAGAAACCAGAGGAGAGCAAAACAGAGCACTCAGATCACCCTGAGCGCGCGCTACACGTGTGTTTTGGTGTGTGTGTACGCAAGTGTGTATGTGTGCAAGTGTGTGTGTGTGTGTGTATGTGCATGTGTGTGCACCCCATGGCCTATATTCCATACCAGGCCTTTTAACAGAGCTGCAGGATGGCCATATTACAGACGTGCTACATGCCGGGTTGGATGACAGCCACATGGCTTTCTCGTGCAAAATAAATGAAGAGGCTAGTAGGCCTTTGTGTGTGTGTGTGTGTGTGTGTTTGATTTGACAGTCTATGCTTTTTAAATCAGCACATGCTTGTGTGTAGGATGTCTACACAGTGTACAGTACATGTGTGTTTGTGTGAGAGAGAGGCTTTTAGCAATAACGCCTGAAAATCCCTCATAATAAAAACCCAGCCGGGTTGCCTCGCCTCTTCCTGTTTCTTTTCCTGTTTTTAACAGGAAAAGGAAGGTCGATTCCTTTCTCTTTCTCCCTCCTTTCCCTCGTTTCTTTGCCTCCCACCCAGGGATGAAAAGCGTGGCAGTGGTCCCCCTCTCTTGGCCCGGCGCCGGTGGAGTGTCATTACCGGCAGCGGCGCTAATGGATCGGGTACGGCTCCGCTGCGCAGCGCTAATGAGAGGAGTTAAAGGCCACGGACACGGGTGATTAACTTACCCCTCTCCTCTCCCTGCTGCGGAGGGCCACCGACACCCTGGGAGGACGGGTGCAGAGGGAGAGGAAGACGGTAGGGGGAGGGAGATGGTAAGGGGAGGAAGGGGGAGGGATGGGGAAGGTGAAGGGGAGATGGAAGGGGAAGGGAGGGGAAGATGGCAGGAGGAGGGAGGGGGAAGGTGAGGGGGAGATGGTAGGGGGAGGGAGGGGGAAGGTCGGGGAGATGTGGGGGAGTTGTCACACTTTGGATGGGGTGAGGTGGCACGTCTGACTTCCTGACTCTGTAAGACTCTCTTGGTTCGCCCCTCTCTCTCCCTCCCTCTCACTCTTTCCCTCATTCTCTCTGTCTTTCTCTTTCAGTCCAGAATCCGCTAGAAGAGGGCTATCACATTCACTGTGTGACCTTCTCTGCTCTGGTGAATGGCGCCCGTTGCATACCAATTCCTCAGGGCCTTTTGTCCCTCCCCGTAATCCATTAGTTATTCTACTAACTCACCTGTGAAGACGGCATGAAAGCAAATGGAGGGGAGCGGAACTTAATTAGCCATATCAAAACCGATGTGTCAAACAGAGACAGGCTTTTGAAATGTTATATCTCTCTGTAGCTTGAAAAGGGGCTTAATAAAGGAACGTCTTCAGCTTCTCTGACCTTTCCGTTAACCCATTTACATGACCCTGACTTTACAGTCCCCAGCGCCCTGGCATGTCAGGAGTTGACAGGGAGAGCTGACAGCGCGTGTAAAGTTAGTGGAATAATTGGCTTAAATGAGCAAGATCATTTTGGCCAGTTCATTTTGGCATTACCGCTTGCGGGGGTCATGTTTAGGCCAAATGAAGGTCCTCTAATTGTAGTATAGATAGTGGAATTCTACACACACTAGATAACATGAATGTGTGCACACAAGCGTGCACACAGGCACACACACACACACAGGCGCACACACACACACACACACACCAAGCCTCGAGCAGATGGCGTGTTTGATGAGCGCGAGGCGGCCTCGGCCTGTGTTCTTAACGAGGGTGGCGTGAGTGGACTTCGTAAGCATCCCTCTCACTGTACTATCCACACAGCCAAGAGCACCAGTGGGGTGCAGGCAAGACAACTCCCTCTCTATCTGTCTGTCCACAGTACATACCGGGTTCCGGCAGCAACTCACTGTAGGCAATTAATGGTGGCACAGCATCAGAATGGATACTGATGAGTTCCACTTTAGAGATATTCATCAGATTTTCATCAGCCCTGCAGGGCATTACTAGCCTGGTGGAACCAGCCTGCTTTTTCCATTCACCATTCTATTTCCCTTCACTTATAAGTCTGGGCTTTAATACAACAGATGAGCATTTGTATGCAGAGAGAGTGACGCTTGTGGTCATCCATATAGAGATGGGTGTTTAATTGAAGAATAAAGAAGGCATATGCTATTGAAATGTCTTGCTGTGCCCTTACACAGTACTCCCACCACACCATGTAAGGCCCTTTGAGACCAGGTGAAAAATATACAAACCCACACCATTACTATTACAGTCATACTGTACAACAGGATGCCCACTCTATCCATGCAACGTCTATGAGGGATGAGGGCTCAGACTAGTCTTGGTTCATCACTGTTATTAACATAGACATAGAATTACTAGACCGGGAATCCATTTCTATGCTTATTTCCATTTACCCAGAGCCACATCTCAGTCATATTAGAAAAGTCAGTGCTAAATAAGAAAAGCACCTCCCAGCTGTGTGGAGGTTGGGTTCTAGCAGCGGCCTGTCTGGTTCTCCAGTCTGATCCAGTGTTAACCTGTGGGAGGGTGAGCCTCAGAACCCGTCGCCCGGACGGACATCGCTGCTCCCAGGGAGGATAAAGGGACAGCATGGCGCGCTAATCCCTCTTACTGGGGACTGAGTCCACTGAGTTGACCAGCAACCTGTCTATCAGCCACTGTCGCCATGACGACCAGAGCTGGATGTGAATGATAGCTTAGGGGGAGGAAGGTCACCTCTTGTCATGTCCCAACTGTGTCACTGTGTTAAAGGCACTGTCAGGTTTAAATACGAAGGGCAGAATCTAACAAACGGGTGAGGGCCATTGGCCGAATAATATACATGAAAAGTAGCAATATCAAGCATTTGAAACAATATCTAGGAATGCCAACTGAAAACAAGAACAAGACAATAACGTTGTCAAAGTGAGTTGAGGTTACCACCACATTTCGATAGCAGAGTAGAACTGTGTTGACCTTCAAAACCAGCTCTGCGTAACGAGGAACTTTCACCACCGTTTAGCGGGTGCCGACATTCCTATGCTCATTCTTTACCGTAAAAACACGTCTGTATTCTCGGAAACCTACGGTCACCACTCCTGGGGAAGAATAGGAACACTTAGTTATTTCCTTTGGGAGAAAAAAAAGCCACAGCCACGTAAACCACAGGGACTTTGAGAACAGGCAAAAGTATTCTGAGGTGTGGCGGCCATTTTGGTTGTTGACTGTGAGGACAGACAGGTGCTCGCTGAGGCTTTCATAGGACCAGAGCAGCATGAATGACATGACATAAAACAGCTCACCATATATAAACACTCCATTTTAAATCATAGAAATATACCTAGTCATATAGACCTGTTTCCACAGGTTTTTCCTATGAAGCAACCATAAAGGGGCTTTCCCATCTGTCTCTGGAACACATGATAAGAAGACACATGGCTTCTTTCCAATAGATTATCAGGGCATTGCATGCTATATGCAGAACACATAATAGTCTACATACAGTCCAGTGCCTCAGGGCTGTAGTAGGGTAGAAAGGAGCTTTTCATTTTTATTCATCACACATCAAAACCCATCAACGTAGATTAACCCGCTCCAATCCTGCCTGTTAGTACAGCTGGGAGAGATTAGGGTCATTCTTTCATCCCAGAGCCAACATGGTGTCGCAGTTGCTGACAACTCACCTGGAAACACATGGTGCCGGCGGTAACTGTACAATACAGCACTGTTTCAATCACACGTTACACTCAAGGAGCAAACTAAGGCCCCTCCTGCCCCTGGAGACATAGGGTTAGAGCAGGAAGTGGACTGGATAGTGTATGACACCTCTAAATCTCCTGACACAAGGGGGGGGGTTCCTTTTTAAGGGGGAAAGCAGGAAGCTGGTTGGCGTGATATGGTTGATGTGTGATTTAGTGGGTTAGAGGAGTCATAATATCGCCTGGTGTTCACAGTGAGGCTCGTTGTTCTAGTCAATGGGAAATCTGTTCAACTTTAGGATATAAAGGAGATACGCTTTTCAAACATCTTGCTGTTCACACACAAGTGACAGATTTTCCACGTTGGACACGGAGACACTTTTAAAGATATATCCACACATTTCATTTAGATAAATGCCGAACGAATTTCATTCACCGGTGCCATGTCTACCCTTAGACATAGATATTGCTGCTGTAGACTCTGCATTGACCATAGAATCCTGTACTATTAGATAAGGACATGGACACTGACTACAGTGAACCAAATCTGACGCTGATACTGTTCAGTACAGAGTTGACAGGGATACTACAGTATGTGGCTTTGAGTCTATATAAAGATATAGCTATGCCCCTGATACAGTCCGTGAAAGATAGTATTTTCCTTGAGTAGAGACGTACACTTTCAGAGAAATAATGTACCGCACACCCAGAACTGATCGGTGAAGGTGCTGGAGGCAGAAGGCAAAACTGGAGAAACAACAAAAATGCAACAACAAAAAAATGCCAGTCAGATGCAAATATCTTTCCCACTATTGTTTGTGGAGAAATGATCCGAGGAAGGTCGACTGATCGAAAGCTCACCCGCAATTAAAGAGACGTTTTCCTATTTCTCCAGAGAATATTAGTAGATACGATCCTATGTGACTCGGTCGGTAGAGCGTGACTCTTACAACACCAAGGGTCGTGGGTTCGATTTCTGTTGGGGCCACCCATACGGAAAATCTATGTACGCATGACTGTAAGACGCTTTGGATGAAAGCATCTACTGTTTATATATTAGATACAGGAGGCATGGTACTAAAGATAGCTGCCGTCTCAGAGTGATGTAATTGGACGTGAATAGGATATATGGGGTGTACAACGGTACATTCTCAAAGTGATACGATTTAGCTCGAGTAGATCCAGTATGGAGGGGTCCATGGGTGGTACAGTACTCACACTTCCTGTAGTGCCCAGGGACAGATGGTTCATCTGCTGGGAGAGCGGGCCCATCATGTTGGCAGGCTGCATGGACATGGTGTGGTCCATGGCTGGGGTGATCACTGCACCCTGAGGGAGGGGAGAGGGGGAAAGGGGGGAGAGGGGAATAGAGAGCATGTTAAGGCAATAGTGCCAATCGGTGGGCGAAGAACAAAGTAGCATTTTATACATCAATGGGTTGGTTGTTGAGCATCGGAGCAGCAGAGCATCAGAGAGTCAATACCCGCCGTTGATGTTGCCGACGTACTGTACGCCGCTGATTCATTGATTGTCTGTAGTCAGCACACATCTCTTCCCCTCATGCTATTGCGACGCGTGTAGTCCTAACAGGCGGATCAGTAGCGGTAACATGTTCTTTTTCATAAAGCCGCTCCGGATGGAACAAGAGGGAATGTGAAGAATTCATGGCTGCTCTTTCATCGCCTTGTCACGAAGCGAGTTGCTTCTCTCTACCAGCCAAACCTCTGGAGTGAGGCATTCAGAAACAAAGCCTTTTCCTTGGCACCGACTCTTTCCTCTTTTACTCGCTTTTCCCTCGCTAATTTGTCTACTGTGTCTGTCTTCCTGTGTGTGTGTGTGTGTGTGTGTGTGTGTACACCCTGCTGGTGACTGTGTGGGACGATCGGAGAACAAACTGAGCAGACATGGCCTGTCAGAATCGCTGAGGCTGTCTCCTCCCTGGCGTTCAGAACACTGCTGCTGTGTGGCAGGCCGCTCTCTTTCTCCCCCTATCGCTCTCTCCTATCTCTCTTCCTCTGTCTTGCTCTCTCCCATCACTCTCTCTCTCTTCTCTCGCTTTCATTTTCTCTCCCTTTCGTTTTCCCTTTCTCTTTTGTTTTCTCTTTCTCTCTCCTATTTGTCTCTATATATCTTTCTCTCTCCTGCCTCTCTCTTGCCTGTCTTTCTCTCTCTCGTCCATCTCTCCACTTCCCCCCTCTGCACGCATGCAAGGCCCAATCCCTCCCGGAGTTTCATCTCAGCAAAAAAGAAGGGAAGGCGGGCTGGAGAGAGGAGGGTGGAGGAGGGTAATGGAAAAGCGGGTGACAGGAGAGAGAGAGATTGGTAGATAAGGGAGAGGGATAAACTGAGAGAGAGAGATGGGGGATAGAGGAGTGGGGGAGTTAGATGGATATTGGGAGACAGAAAAAGGTGAAGAAGATGGATTGAGGGAGAGACAGGACAGAGCTAAGGATACCTGTAACCGATTCAGCGGCTGACAATGCTTTTATAATGGGAAACGGAGAGTAACGGAAGGGCTTAATTCACAGACGTGTCGGGGAGAGTTAAGCCGATTTATGATTTCGATTTTCTGTGTTTGGGAGAGTGTGTGTGTGTGAGTCTGTCTGTCTGTCTGTGTGTGTGTGTGTTTATGTTTGTGACTTCAAGGAAAACCAGCAAAAGAGATGAGAATGATTTGTCTAGTTTGTGTGTGTGTGTTTGTGTGTGTGTTTAAGAACGATATACTAGATAATATATATTCATGAGAATCTGATATGTATGAGGACGTGTTTTTGAGTCTATATTCAATTACTGTTTGTGTCGGTGTGTGTGTATGTCATACTGAGTGTTTGTGTGTATGTCATACTGACTGTGTGTGTGTATGTCATACTGAGTGTGTATGTCATACTGAGTGTGTATGTCATACTGAGTGTGTGTGTGTATGTCATACTGAGTGTGTATGTCATACTGAGTGTTTGTGTGAATGTCATACTGAGTGTGTATGTCATACTGACTGTGTGTGTGTATGTCATACTGAGTGTGTATGTCATACTGAGTGTGTATGTCATACTGAGTGTGTATGTCATACTGAGTGTGTGTGTCTGTCATACTGAGTGTGTATGTCATACTGAGTGTGTGTGTCTGTCATACTGAGTGTGTGTGTCTGTCATACTGAGTGTGTGTGTATGTCATACTGAGTATGTGTGCGTGTGTATGTCATACTGAGTGTGTGTGCGTATGTCATACTGAGTGTGTATGTCACACTGATTGTGTATGTCATAATGAGTGTGTGTGTATGTCATACTGAGTGTGTGTGTGTGTGTCATACTGAGTGTATGTCATACTGAGTGTGTGAGTGGATGTCACACAGTGTGTGTGTGTATGTCATACTGAGTGTGTCATACTGAGTGTGTGTGTATGTCATACTGAGTGTGAATGTCATACTGAGAGTGTATGTCATACTGAGTGTGTGTGTATGTCATAATGAGTGTGTGTGCATGTCATACTGAGTGTGTGTGTATGTCATACTGAGCGCGTGTGTATGTCATACTGAGCGTGTGTGTATGTAATACTGAGTGTGTGTGTCTGTCATACTGAGTGTGTGTGTATGTCATACTGAGTGCGTGTGTATGTCATACTGAGTGTGTGTGTCTGTCAAACTGAGTGTGTGTGTATGTCATACTGAGCGCGTGTGTATGTCATACTGAGTGTGTGTGTCTGTCATACTGAGTGTGTGTATGTCATACTGAGTGTGTGTATGTCATAATGAGTGTGTATGTCATACTGAGTGTTTGTGTGTATGTCATACTGAGTGTTTGTGTGTGTCATACTGAGTGTGTATGTCATACTGAGTGTGTATGTCATACTGACTGTGTGTGTGTGTCATTGTGGGTGTGTGTGTCTGTCATACTGAGTGTGTGTATGTCATACTGAGTGTGTGTGTCTGTCATACTGAGTGTGTGTGTATGTCATACTGAGTGTGTGTGTATGTCATAATGAGTGTGTGTGTATGTCATACTGAGTGTGTGTGTATGTCATAATGAGTGTGTGTGTATGTCATACTGAGTGTGTGTGTATGTCATACTGAGCGCGTGTGTATGTCATACTGAGTGTGTGTGTCTGTCATACTGAGTGTGTGTGTATGTCATACTGAGCGCGTGTGTCTGTCATACTGAGTGTGTGTATGTCATACTGAGTGTGTGTATGTCATACTGAGTGTGTATGTCATACTGAGTGTTTGTGTGTGTGTCATACTGAGTGTGTATGTCATACTGAGTGTGTATGTCATACTGACTGTGTGTGTGTATGTCATACTGAGTGTGTATGTCATACTGAGTGTGTGTGTGTATGTCATACTGAGTGTGTATGTCATACTGAGTGTGTATGTCATACTGAGTGTGTATGTCATACTGAGTGTGTGTGTCTGTCATACTGAGTGTGTGTGTCTGTCATAATGAATGTGTGTATGTCATACTGAGTGTGTGTGTATGTCATACTGAGTGTGTCATACTGAGTGTGTGTGTATGTCATACTGAGTGTGAATGTCATACTGAGAGTGTATGTCATACTGAGTGTGTGTGTATGTCATAATGAGTGTGTGTGCATGTCATACTGAGCGCGTGTGTATGTCATACTGAGCGTGTGTGTATGTAATACTGAGTGTGTGTGTCTGTCATACTGAGTGTGTGTGTATGTCATACTGAGTGCGTGTGTATGTCATACTGAGTGTGTGTGTCTGTCAAACTGAGTGTGTGTGTATGTCATACTGAGCGCGTGTGTATGTCATACTGAGTGTGTGTGTCTGTCATACTGAGTGTGTGTATGTCATACTGAGTGTGTGTATGTCATAATGAGTGTGTATGTCATACTGAGTGTTTGTGTGTATGTCATAATGAGTGTTTGTGTGTGTGTCATACTGAGTGTGTATGTCATACTGAGTGTGTATGTCATACTGACTGTGTGTGTGTGTCATTGTGGGGTGTGTGTGTCGTTCCATACTGAGTGTGTGTATGTCGATACTGAGTGTGTGTGTCCTGTCATACTGGAGTGTGGTTGTGAATGTGCATACTGAGTGTGTGTGATCGTCATAATGAGGTGGTGTGTGTATGTCATACTGAGTGTTTGTGTGTATGTCATAATGAGTGTGTGTGTATGTCATACTGAGTGTGTGTGTATGTCATACTGAGTGTGTGTGTATGTCATACTGAGCGCGTGTGTATGTCATACTGAGTGTGTGTGTCTGTCATACTGAGTGTGTGTGTATGTCATACTGAGCGCGTGTGTATGTCATACTGAGTGTGTGTATGTCATACTGAGTGTGTGTGTGTGTATGTCATACTGAGTGTGTATGTCATACTGAGTGTTTGTGTGTGTGTCATACTGAGTGTGTATGTCATACTGAGTGTGTATGTCATACTGACTGTGTGTGTGTATGTCATACTGGTGTGTATGTCATACTGAGTGTGTATGTCATACTGAGTGTGTGTGTCTGTCATACTGAGTGTGTGTGTCTGTCATAATGAGTGTGTGTATGTCATACTGAGTGTGTGTGTATGTCATACTGAGCGCGTGTGTATGTCATACTGAGCGCGTGTGTATGTCATACTGAGTGTGTGTATGTCGTACTGACTGTGTGTGTGTATGTCATACTGAGTGTGTATGTCATACTGAGTGTTTGTGTGTATGTCATACTGAGTGTTTGTGTGTGTGTCATACTGAGTGTGTATGTCATACTGAGTGTGTATGTCATACTGACTGTGTGTGTGTGTCATTGTGGGTGTGTGTGTCTGTCATACTGAGTGTGTGTATGTCATACTGAGTGTGTGTGTCTGTCATACTGAGTGTGTGTGTATGTCATAATGAGTGTGTGTGTATGTCATACTGAGTGTGTGTGTATGTCATAATGAGTGTGTGTGTATGTCATACTGAGTGTGTGTGTATGTCATACTGAGCGCGTGTGTATGTCATACTGAGTGTGTGTGTCTGTCATACTGAGTGTGTGTGTATGTCATACTGAGCGCGTGTGTCTGTCATACTGAGTGTGTGTATGTCATACTGAGTGTGTGTATGTCATACTGAGTGTGTATGTCATACTGAGTGTTTGTGTGTGTGTCATACTGAGTGTGTATGTCATACTGAGTGTGTATGTCATACTGACTGTGTGTGTGTATGTCATACTGAGTGTGTATGTCATACTGAGTGTGTATGTCATACTGAGTGTGTGTGTCTGTCATACTGAGTGTGTGTGTCTGTCATAATGAGTGTGTGTATGTCATACTGAGCGTGTGTGTATGTCATACTGAGCGCGTGTGTATGTCATACTGAGCGCGTGTGTATGTCATACTGAGTGTGTGTATGTCGTACTGACTGTGTGTGTGTGTATGTCATACTGAGTGTGTATGTCATACTGAGTGTTTGTGTGTGTGTCATACTGAGTGTGTATGTCATACTGAGTGTGTATGTCATACTGACTGTGTGTGTGTGTCATTGTGGGTGTGTGTGTCTGTCATACTGAGTGTGTGTGTGTCATACTGAGTGTGTGTGTGTCTGTCATACTGAGTGTGTGTATGTCATACTGAGTGTGTGTATGTCATAATGACTGTGTGTGTGTGTATGTCATACTGAGTGTGTGTGTATGTCATAATGAGTGTGTGTGTATGTCATACTGAGTGTGTGTGTATGTCATACTGAGCGCGTGTGTATGTCATA